>NC_053437.1:17852804-18157804 GCF_007990345.1 Gossypium hirsutum | reverse complement strand
ATCCCTAGGCTCAAAAAATGAAATTCATTCAATTTAATCCTTATTTCAAGCCTAACCAATTTTCATACATATCCATAGCAACCCATGTATTTCACAAAATTTAGAATTTTTCCATAAAATTTTCATCATTTCAATTTAGTCCCTAAATCATAATTCTATCAAAATTCTCTTTTTAGAAGTTGTTTATCTATCAACGACTTTTCATTTTATACCATAAAAATTCATAATTCAACTATAATCATATGGAAAAACCCTAACACTTTAATATTTTTACAAATTAATCCCCGAGATAGCTAGATTAAGCTATTACGGACTCAGAAACATAAAAATCATTAAAAACGGGACAAGAATAATCACCTAATTAAGCAAAATAAGCTTGTCTATCTTTAAGCTTCCATGGCTAGGGTTTCCATGTTTTTATTTTGGGAAAATGATGAAAATGATAATAATTTAATTATTTAATTAATTTATCATCACTTTATCATTTACTTTCCAAAATTAACCTTCCTAATTTACTAAATTCCAATGATGAATAATCATTCTTATCTACTAACCACACTAAATGGTCTATTTTCCATATAAAGACCTCAAATTCTAAATTCTATAGCTATTTGGTACCTTTAGCTACTAGAATTCAACTTTTGCACTTTATGCAATTTGGTCTTTTGCATCAAATTAGACATGTAAACGATAAAATTTCTTAACTAAATTTTCTATCATACTATAGACCATAAAGTAATATTAAAATAAATTTTATTTTGACCTCGGATTTGTGGTCCCAAAACCACTGTTCCGATTTCACTGAAAACAGACTGTTACAGACCAAACTTCAATTCACCTATAATGTGGCTCTGTAAATATGCCTTAAATTATGGAAACGAGGTCTTAATACCTCATTTTCAAAAATCACTTAACTTGTGAACTGAACCAATTTACTTATCTATTCGTTCAATTTATAAAATTATTAAACCAAAATTCTATATAATTTTCTAATTGACTCATAAATATTAAATAATAATACAGTCTTACTCAGGGATTTGTGTTCCCAAAACAACTATTTCTAATACCACTGGAAAACAGGCTGTTCATCTAACGTACAAAAATTACCAATACTTCTTGTACATAATGACCTAATAAATCAACTTAATTACCTTGTCATAGATTTTTTAAAAAGAAATAAAAATGAAAAGTTCATGAAAAATAACAAAATAAAATTTGCAGAAACCATAATTTTGGTAACTTATTGGCTTTTCCATTTGAGTGGAAATGTGGATACATCTTTTAAATATGACTCCAAAGAATTATTTACTTTTCCAAAATGATGTTTCAGGGGGGCAGGATGGGATTGGATTTCTCAAAAAATAAGAAAGTGAGTAGTTTTTCATTTTCTAGAAATTTTTTCGAAAAGCAAGGAAAGTTTCCAAAATGAAAAAGATATCAAAATATAAAGTTTTTAAAGACAAAAATAAAAATAATAAAAAATCCTAAAACGGAAAGTTTCGCCAAAGATGGAAAGTTTTCAATAACAATAAAATTCATCTAACGAGCTTCTTCCTTCCATGTTTTGACCTTATAAATGTCATGAACCAATTCAAAATGGTTAGAAATGAAGTTTGGAATGAAAATATTAAGCTTCAATTTCATTTTACATGCATGACATCTTTTGATTAGACTACTATGTAAAACAAACCCTTATGAATCACTCTTTTATGGTCCATGATTCGTATCACTAAAGAAGACAACACTTTTCTCAAATTTGTGTGATAATTTCTTTTAATTAATTTAGCCCAACAAGACATCATAACAGAGAATTAGAGTGTGCACTATAGAATTTTGGTTAGCATTTACTTTTGTTCCAAGATTATGATGGGGATCTTATCTCTACTAATTATGATAGGAAAACTTTGATTTTTAGGGAGTTGAAAAGGAAATTGTTGAGAGGATTATTTTGAATGTTTCAAAGAATAGTCAGGCCATATGGAAAAGGAATAATAAAAGTTCCAAGACAACTTAATCTAGAGAATAATGGTAGGGGATTAACAGGTATTAACTTACCAATCCATAAGTTGCATAAAAAGGGCACTCTTATAATCTCTGCCTATGATGAATTGGTATGCACTATGAGGTAGTGCCACTGAGAACCACAAGACTAATACTTTGGAATTTGTGTGGGTTTACGAACCCATAGGAATTTCTTTTGCTTCGACACTTATTGAAGGAAAAAGATCCTGATGTGGTTTCAATTATGGAAACCAAAATGTATGCTAGGAGGATGGAATGTCTGAGGAGGATTTGTGGATTTTCAAATGGTATCACAGACTTAATTTATGCTGGAAGGTTGTAATTCACGTGAATCTTAGTAGTTTTTCATTGAGTCTAATTGATGTTTAGGTTGATGATGACTTAAGTGGAAACTGTTAAAGATTAACCAGTTATTTTTTGCAATTTGGATGAGTGTAGATGACCCAAGTCATGGAATCCTTTATATAAACTAAGATTGAATTGTGATCTCCCATGACTAGTAGTTGAGGACTTAACGAAATTATGTTTTCCTTTGTGAAAAGGTGGTAGATTGCATAATCATGATAGAACGTATTTTATCAACTTTGAATGATTGTGATATTTCTATTTGAGATTTATTAGCTAATGGTTTGTAGGGGAGGGGTAATCATATGAACTTAATATTCATAAGTGTGTAGATAGAGTTGTTGCAAACCTGTTGTGCTTGGCTTTTTTCCCAAGATATTCAATTAAACATCTCAAAATTCTTCTTCTAATAATTTCCTAACAACAACATGTAATGTGCAGTTGGGAAGATGAGGTGGATGTAACTTCATTTAACCATCCCAACATTTGGTATGGATAGGAGACTTACTAGACCACATGTATAACAAAAATCTTAGTAGCATTTAAGAAATGAAAGATTAAAACAATTTAATAATATCTTAGCAATAAGATAAAATAATTTTGAAGCTTTACGAACATCTTAAAGTGATTTCGAAACTTTTAGGAGCCTAAAATGACCTGAACAATGCAGTGGCACTTGTCTTGGGGCAATGTGTTGATACCTATGCTTTACGTATTGGTACCTTAGTCTAGAACTGTAGATTTTAAGCGATTGATTTGAATGTTTCAATACATGCAAGGACATGTTCCGAAACTTGAGTCCTCTAAAGAAAAATCAGTTGAAAACCACTTCAAATCAATTCTAAACATCATCAAATCATATCAATAAGTTTCAATTCATTTAAGAACCTTATAAACACCCATTTGAACACACATTTGTCTTATAAACAAGGTCAAATCAATTTGACACTAAAATATTTAACTTGAAAGTGTTAAATATATTACACATACAAAAAATCTCAATATTTACAAATTTAATAAGGCAATACACTTAGTCATGTACATGCCCATTCAACCCTCCAATTACAATTATTACAAATTAATCATTCCATGTCCTTCAAGGCTTGCTCAAGTATGTGATCCATCATTGACACGGTAACTAGCTTTTTGGAAAGGTCTTCTACCTACACGTTTAAACCATTAACATGTTAAGATCAAAGGGCACTAAAATTTAATGAGGCAATACACTAAAATTTCCTATTTTACCAATTCTGGCACTTATTATAGAGTCTTTATCAATTATGAGGTTTCAATTGTATGAGTCACTAACTAGTGAGAATTTAATTCTCTTTAGTTGTTCATCTTATCCAATAAGCCCAAGAGTGCTTTCACTCACTTAATCACTTTACTCTATTAAGGAAATTACCACTTATTAGTTCTTTTACTCATTTTTAAGCATGCATATAAGTTAAAAATTCATTAATTCTTTGATCGAATTACACTCATTTTCCTCTAGTGTTTACAAAGTTTCCCTTATTAAGGGACTTATAAATATTACACTTAAATTCATTGAACTTGTTAGTGACATAACACTTGAGTGTTAGGTTCTTGTTTCACTATTTCAACTTATTAATAACATCAACGGTTACACTTAGGTCCCCCATTATCTAATTATTCACAACTTCACTTTCTAGCCTATCACTTAACCTATGTTCGTTTTAGCACATATTGTAATTATACACTTAACTATTGTTAATTATAAAGCTTATCCCTTAGTAAACCTTACAAAACACAATTGGGCACACGAGATTTCAACCAAACACCCAACATTGGCTACACTAAGAGTGCTTTCCACTAAACATACCAAACACTTAAGGCCCTCATTATGTAGTTTTGTGCTATGCCATAAGTAATATATTGTTGTATTCACACTAAACATTGTTTTAAAATAAATATTCAATAGTTTTGTTTGAATTGTTTCTTCCTTCTTTGTTCATTATATTATCTTCATTCAAGAACCCAAAAAAAGCATTTGATATTTATCTTAAAACATAGTGGACGTTGGCATCATTCTTAGAGTGGCTTCCTTTTCCTCTGCTCCTATTCAAAATTTGATTTCAACTTGTATTTCCCTTTTTTTTGTGGAAGGGGGTGAGAGGAGGATCTTGTTAGAAATTAGAGAATAATAATTAAAAATGTGATTAAAGGAATAAGTGATAGTTTTATCGTAATGAAAAAATGATAAATCTACGGACTGCTTATATTCTTTACATGAGGTAGTAATAAATCTTTGAAGTGGAAGGTAATTAAGTAATTGGTGGAAATTTTTTTTGAAAATGGAGTTAATAAATATTACATTGATGCTTGCATTGAAACCCATATAATATTTATGAGAGAGAAATATTTGGATGAAAATATTGTTATAATAAACTAAAAAAATCCCTTTAAGGTGTTTTTAGTTTGCGGAATCTCACATTATGTCCCATAATGTTACATTTTGGAATTAACTTATGATGTTTGAATTCTCAACATTTCGACCATCTCATAATCTCACATTCTTGAATAGTGTCAAGATGTCATAATATGAGGTGTTATATCATTATGACCTCTTCCTTAGGTTATCTAAGATTCTAGGTGGAATCTAAAATTTTAGACAAAGTTACTAACTGCCTCCGGACGTACTAACGTCTAGAGTGTGAATACTGCAACTAAAGATGTGGAATTCAGAAGGTGTCCACAAATATACAAGTTAGGTTGTAATATAGTTACAACAAAGTAGGTGAGTACTCCGAGGATTGTACCCAAGGGAGGTGAGTACTAGATTAAAGTTATCCTAAATGCAAATAGAATTAATTAGTAATTTAGACAAATAATATTACGATAAAACATAAAAAAAAGAGATTTTTGGGTTTTTATGAAAAAAGAAAAAGAATTGCATAAATAAAGTTAACTTCAAACAAGTAAAACCTAAACTTAATCAAATCTAAACATGGGTAATTAGCTCAACAGGATATTCAAATTTTTCCAATGAAATACTAAGTCGGCAAGAACTACTTATCTTTTGACTTCATAGTTTAGAACGATTCAGGGTTAAGGTGTTCATGGGTAGGCCGTACCAAAATTGGGTTAATTCCCACCTTGATGACTTCTTAGGGTTGTCAGACGTAGGATTTAGATTCTTCCATTCCTGAACAGCTGACCCATTAAAATATCCCTACAAAACAATTAATTATTCATAAGAAGATTAGTTCCTCGTGGAATCCATAAACACAATAAACTTGATAAATAAGATATGTACAAATAATAAATCAAGAATAAGGCTTAAGAGAATCCTAATATTATTTGATTGGTGAAACTGCAGAAATCCAAAATAGTTTGATTGCATCTACAAATCAAGTTCTCCAAAGAACACTAATGACAAGAACTGTAAGTGTTTAAGAGCCTATTTATAGAGTTAGGGTTACCGTCGTCCTCAACCCTAGGTCAGCTGAAGCTCTTGTATTTAACTTTTGATTGTGTAGACAAAAATGCCCCTAGCTCGTAAGTGTTACCCGTACAGGACCAATTTCGTGACACCCTAGTGCCTATGTCGCGAAATCGAAGGCAGTATGCTCAGGTTCAAGATTGCTTCAGAGGTGTTTTGTGACATCCAATGGCTGTGTCGCGGCACCGAAGGCAGTCTCAAGATTCTTGCATTATTCTCTTGATGGTCACAAAACTAACTGTAAATACGAAAAAGACAAGTGTACCTATTGAACAATAGTATACCTATGGTGAGCAGAGAATATCGTATCCACGAGGAATAAAAGTATCAGTAATTACCGTTTTTCTATTATTTAGCTAAAAATTTAGTGTGATGTATTTTAATCTAAATTTACTAAACTAATTTAATTAAGAACACAACAGAGAATGAATCAAAGAAATACTCGAATATTAACCAATGAGATAGACAATACCCAGGAAAGAATCTACCTAGACTTCACCTATTATTATGAATCTAAATTAAATGATTTATTCACTTATGTCTTGATCCGTAAAAATCCCTAAATTATGTTAATATCTATTTCGAGAGTAAGAACAATTGACTCTAGGTTGATTAATTGAAATATCTTTCTAATTAAAACCCCTTTCGAGAGTAAGAACAACTGACTCTAGGAGTGTTAACACTTCTATTTCTCTCTATAAATTCTATTATCAAAGTAAGGTTTGAGTCAAGTATCGTTTACCTTAAATGTGCCAAATTCAGAATGAGTTGCCGTGACTGTACTGTATAGGAAGATGTTCAGTACAAGGGTTTGATCCGTTTGCATCAAGCTCCGAAGTGGCAATTCATGGATCTGTTTTGTCTAGCAATACCTTGTCCCCAACCTTAAATTTGTTCGTTCCATTCATATGCTCATCATGGCGTCTCTTTGGCTCTTCATCGTGCTTTTCATTTTCTCCTTAACATGTGTTCGCTATTCATCTAGTTTATCGATTTGCAACATTCGTTTATCATAAATCATTCTGTTTCTGTTGCATTGACTGGAACATGACTCCATTACATTTTTTCGAGAGGTTTCCTACAAAGAAGGTTGAGCCACATGGTCACTAACATTAACAGAAGATTTAAAATCATCTTGATCACTAGATGTTCTAACAGAATCACGAGCTTGAAGAGTAATCGATTCGTGACCTCCATGAAGTACCAACTCGCCTATACCAACATCAATTATGGTTCTACCAGTTGCTAAAAAGGGTCGCCCTAAAATTAAAGGTACCTCACTACCCTCATCCATGTCTAATACAACAAAGTCAACAGGAAATATAAATTTATCGATTTTAACAAGCATATCTACGAAAGAGCTTCAACAGATAATAATTTAATATGTAATTTCTTTAAGATTTTAATAATTGTACCGAATTTTTTGTTTGTCTAGTCTCTCTTCATTGCATTAGGATATAGCACTCGAGGTTTATATTCCTTAACAACCGGATTTTGCTCTTTCTGGCTTACCTCAACCATATTGTTATTTACCACAATTTCTTGCCTTGGTTCTGGTTCAATTTCAACTAACCCTTCTTCATCTCGCACAGTAATTGCATGAAGCTGCTCCCTTAGGTTTGTTTCAATATTGCTAGGCAAACTACCTCATGGTCGTTTTGAAATTAACTTAGCAAGCTGATCTATTTGGTTCTCGAGTCCTTGAATTGATGCTTCTTAATTCTTTAGTGTTGCCTCAGTGTTTTGAAAACGCGTTTCTGACACCTAGATAAACTTCATCAGCATCTCCTCAAGGTTTGGCTTATTCTCTTGCTGGTAAGGTTGTTGTTGGAAACCCGGAGGGGTTGTACTCTCTAATTTCCTTAACCACCCCAAGAGAAATTGGGATGGTTCCTCCAACCTGCATTATAGTGGTTACTATAAGGGTTATTTTGAGGCCTAGAATTATTATCCATATAATTTATTTGTTCGTTCTCTATGCTAGGAGCGAAGGGTAAACATTCTGGGTTGTTCGTTCCACCTCCATTTGTGTTTCATTGTATCATTGGATGTACCTGCATAGAAACATAAAAAACATTAATTCTTTTATTTAATTGTTCTACCTGATTCGATAACATGGTGACTGCATCTAAGTTGAAAACATTGGCTGCTTTCATCGGCTTCATCCTCATGACTTGCCACTGATAATTATTCAGTGCCATCTCTTCTATAAATTCATAAGTTGCTTCGGGTGTTTTATTGTTAAGTGTACCATCGACTACTGTATCAATCAACTATCTAGTTGAGGGGTTCAAACCGTTGTAAAAGGTTTGAACCTGTAGCCATAGAGGTAATCCATGGTGAGGGCACTGTCTCAATAAGTCTTTATACCTCTCCCATGCATCATATAACATTTCAAAATTGATTTGCACAAAGGAAGAGATGTCGTTCCTTAACTTGGTCGTCTTAGTCGGTAGGAATTACTTCAGAAAGAGCTTTTCAGTCATTTAAGCCCATGTGGTGATGGAACCTCATGATAAAGAGTTCAACCACTACTTAGCTTTGTTCTTCAATGAGAAAGGGAATAAACGTAAACTAATGGCATCGTCAGTAACTCCATTAATATTGAAAGTATCGTAGATTTCCAGGAAATTGGCCAAATGAGTATTTGGATCTTCGTCTTGCAAACCATTGAACTTAACAAACTACTTCGCGAGGTGTTTCGTGACATCCAATGGCTATGTCGTGACACCGAAGGCAGTCTCGAGATTCTTGCATTAATCTCTTGATGGTCACAAAACTAAGTATAAATACGACAAAGACAAGCACACCTATCGAATAATAGTATAGCTACGGTGAGTAGAGAATATTGTATCTAAATTTACAATATAGATTATTAGTAATTACCTTTTTTCTATTATTTAGCCGACAATTGAGGGTGATATGTTTTAATCTAAATTTACTAAACTAATTTAACTAAGAATGCAACAGAGAATGAATCAAAGAAATAATCAAATATTAACCAATGAGATAGACAATACCCAGGAAAGAATCCACCTAGACTTCACCTAGTATTATGAATCTGAATTAAACGATTTATTCACTTGTGTCTTGATCTGTAGAAATCCCTAAATCATGTTAATATCTCTTTCGAGAGTAAGAACATGTTAATGTCTCTTTGAGAGTAAGAACAACTGACTGTAGGTTGATTAATTCAAATCTATTTCTAATTAAGACCCCTATCATCGTATTAACTCGATCTATGGTTTCCCTTATTAGATTTGACTCTAATCCGGTAGATTTTTGTCGTCCTATTTCTAGGCTTGCATGCAACTGCACTCAATTATGCTAGATGTACTCTTAAATAATGACTTTTGCTCCACTGAATTAAGCACGTTAAACATGAATTAATATCTCGAAAATATTAAAACACGAAATAAACATACATAATTGAGAACAAGAATCAAATATTTATCGTGTAAAAACAAAAATTAAACAAAAGGATTCATCATAGGTTCCATCCTCGCTAGTTATCTAGGGAATTAGTTCATAATCTTGAACAGAAGCATCTCAAAGTTAGAATAACCACAAGACATAAAGAAACTCAATAAAATATCGAAAAAAATTAAAAGATCTTCGATCTTGATGGAGATCCACTTCCAAGTTGATTCCAATGGTGTTCTTCGAGTGTTTTCTTCGATCTTCTCTGATTGCCCCATTATGTCTTCTTCTAATGGGTATTTATAGATTTTAGAATGCTCAGAAATCCTAAAAATTGGGTTTTTTCCGCGTATTTGGGAAGCAGGGTGCGAAATAGACATGGGCTGGCACATGGGAAGTGAGTCTGTGTGGCTCTTGAAAACAACTATATTTGTTTGATTTTGGCTCGTTTTTCGCTCCTTTTGCTCCCAATGCTCTCCTAAGTATAGAAACATGAATTTAAAGGATTAGGAGTATAAAATTCACTAATTTGTATAATTAATCATCCAAAAATGCATTAAGAATAGGATTAAAATATGTTAATTTTATAGCTTATCAGCTCCCTATGTTGGGACATCGAACTTCCAGTGTTGCAACACAACAACCAGTATTGAGTTTGTACGCCCTCTGATGGCCTCTTGCACACTCACTAAGTACATTAGCGCACCTTTAGGCCTCATTCGGCCCTTAAGGTCAACAAAAGACTCAAAATACATTTTTTA
Source organism: Gossypium hirsutum (assembly GCF_007990345.1). Classification (NCBI taxonomy): domain Eukaryota; kingdom Viridiplantae; phylum Streptophyta; class Magnoliopsida; order Malvales; family Malvaceae; genus Gossypium; species Gossypium hirsutum. The sequence goes on along the minus strand of NC_053437.1, from coordinate 18,147,793 downwards.
TTGGATTTAAACTAAACTATAAAAACTTAACTAAATCATAATGAAAACGCTTATATTCAAGCTCCTCAAGTGCAAAAACTAGTTTAATCTGCTACATTGAATTACGATAGATCAGTTACCCATTGCCTGTATATTACTTTGTGTTTTATTACATTGATTGTTAAGGATCTTTTATTTTTTGAAAAAAAATTGTCGAATGCTCTAGGTAAATGAATTTTTTTTATATAAATTTTGAATTTTGATGTAAGGATGAACCATGGGTTTGAATTTATTTGATTGATTAATCTTAGTTACTAGTTTCTTTATATAGATTGATTTTTTGAAAATAAAATATTTTGTCATTTTTTTTTCTTACATAAAAATTTACATATAAAGTTATAATAGCTTAGTTAACAAATAAAACCCAAATTTCCAAACAACATTAACAATTTTTTTAGAAAAGAAAGAAAATTATTAAAACAATAGTCTTCTTAGTAAACTTGGTGGGAACCCCAAGCTATATTAAGTAGAATATAAAATTTGGAGGTTTATATTGTAACACTCTTTACTCGGCTTGGCTACCCAGCTTGAATATTAGGATACCACACCACTGTCTCACATCACACACAGTACAAATGAGCTAATTATTAAAGAAATGTCTTCCATTTTAGCATTTACACGAGTTTTAAGTCAAGTATACTCCTAATTATCAATAAGAGTTGCTACACACATTTTAATTGTTCAATTAATAACAGTTGTACATACATGAGAGCCACTTTACCAAAATTTCAAAATTGACTACGTAGGTATCGATACTAGAACATGGGTATCGATATTTTCCTTACATGGTATAGATAAAGATTAGAAAATCGATACAAAAATAGTATTCTGTTTCTCGCCTAAAAACTAAACACAAGAAATTATCGGTACCTTTCAATATGTATCGGTAATTTTACCCCGAGTATTGATACTCGTGATATGGTATCAATACCCATTTACGATTCTGACTTCTTGCACATTTGAAAATCATAGAGGTATTATTTTTAAAACTCGAATATCGATACCTCTGCTCCAAAAAGTAAAAATTCAGCATATTTAAGCAAACCATTCCAACACAAGTCTATTCAATATGCATCTTTTACCATATCAAAAAAACGTTAAAACGACTATAGTAACAGTTTCAAGCATCGAGAATAAGTCCGAGCAACATTCAACATATCATGATTTAAATGTTTAAATCCTAAGAACAAATAAACTTTGGAAACAACCAAAATACCATGGAAAATACCAGCAAAAAGTCTATTACATTGCCTTTATTTCCCAAATAATAAATCATCTATGAAGTATTACTAAATTCTCACTTTGATCAATCCCTTAGAACCACACCGCTTACACCGAAACGCTACTAATCTACAATGGTTTAAAAAGGAGTGGGTGAGCTTTATGAGCTCAGTAAATGCCTAGAACAACTACTATGGAAACAATTCATCAAGCATTAACGAAACAACCATATAACAAAACCTAAATAGTTCCAACTCCAGTGTCATATTATACTCACTCATGCGTTATTACTAGTTCATTTACATGGTAATCACATTAACATTTAAGAATATATCACAATACTCATAAACATATTTATATATAATTTGACACTTGAGCTATGAAATGTAAAAGTGAGCTCTATCACCACTTATCGGATACACGGATCTCCAACACAACAAATTACTCATAGAGTCCAACATATCCTAAAAAGTGAAGCATATAGCTAACACTTTCCATCACACCAAACATGTCTCGTTGAATGGAGCTTAGCTCACATTCCCTTTTCTCTCCAACATGTCCAAGGGCCTCAATGCCCAAATCATATAACAAATATAGGTGAGTACTCAAAATCCTATGACATGCCAACTATATCCAATGGTCTTAAGGTTTACAAGGCCAAAATATTTGTTATTAAACACATATTTTACTTACAATTTTTTCAATTTTTTACTACACAATCACACTATATTCATGACATAATCGCTTTCATATGGCACGTATATCATGCCCACAATAAACTTTTTCACAATAACCATCATAAGCTTATACCACATGTCATAATATCACAATTTAATCCACAATTTCACAACACATATTCACGTATTAAATCAAACATATGAGAAAGCTTACACTCAAAATTTATAGTAGGGGTTTAGGCTACTTCTAAATTCCCAATTAACGCATTAAATCATGTCCACAAGAAGCTATTCTAAATACTCACTAGAACGCTTTTGCAATGTTGAAAGCTCAAACTAACATTTACTTAGCTCATAGAAGGTCTTAATTAATCCGAAGCTTCAACACAATAATTCACACAATAACACAATCAACAATCAGCTAAGGATTCACCTTAAACAATAATAAAAAGCACAAGCCTAAGCTAAATTCTCAGGTAACTGAAATCTTCGACATAACAAACTTGGATTCCAAATATCTCATTCTATACTCAATCGTTTTGCCTAAAACTGATTCCGTTCATCTAATTATTCACCTTTGACTGATTCTCAACCTTTAAACTACACAAAACTACTCAATTCATTGTATTAAAATTTTTGACTTGTTTATGAAAATTTTCACGAATTTCACTAAAACTCAAGAAATGTTTAACAAAACTTCAAAGTAAGTTTAGAAACAGTCTAACCTTACCAAAAATAATTGAAAAACACTTTGAAACCATGTTTTTTCCAAAAATCCCGAATTCCACCCTTAATGACCCAATTTTTGGCTTTTACTTAAAAACGTACGATTTAATGGCTAAAAACTCAATTTTAAAGGCTAAATAACATTAAAAATTAATGGTTAGATGAATTGTTACCTTCAATGGAAGAAAAACGAACTACTGGTCGAAAACTTGAAAAATCCACAAACTTGAAAATGGAGAAATCTTTGGTATTTTTAGTGTTTTTCTTGAAATTTATAGAGGTTGATAGAAATCAAAGGAATATAGTTTCAGAATTTAAATTTGAATGGGAAAGCAAGGGAGAACATTGGACGACACAAACTAAGCAAAAGAAAAAGCTAACGTCAGTTTGCTGTAGAAGAAAGGAGAAAAAGTTTGAATTTTAAAATTTTGTAAACCTGCGTCATAAACACCCAAAATTTTGACCATTTCACAAATCAATCCTTATTGTAAAATTAAAAGCCTTTTCAGTATCATTTTTTAAAAGTTGGTTTAATTTTCAACATGCCATAGACAAAAACATTTTCAAATACCATGCTAACAAAATTCCCAAGCTCACTAGAGTTAAATTCCTTAAAACACCCCTAAAACTCCTAAACCCAATTTTTATATTAAAAGTAAACCAAATTCTCTAAATTAAACTAAAATAAACAATTATAAACCATATAAATAAACTATCATGATTAGGTTCAATGGTTAGGTTATTATAATTTTATTAAAAAATTAAGACTAAAAAATAAATTTAGTCTAAAAAATCCATTTGATAAAATAAATGTGTAATAAAAATAAATAAATTTATTAAGTTATTATAATTTTATTAAAAAATTAAGACTAAAAAATGCTAAACTTATAAAAATAAAAATTCTATAATAAGGAGAATTTAATAGAATTTACTTTTAGGTAATCTTATATTTTGTCAACCAAACACATGAATTTTACATTCCAACCAAACAAGGTAATCTTATATTCCACTTGTAATCGTACTTTATCATAATCCTATTGTGAAATGCAATTTAAGATTTAGTGAATCAAATGTGTATTAACCTGATTTTTGTTAGTGTCAGAGAAGTCAATTTCAGGACTAAATTTGTTAAGACAAGTCGTCCAAAAAGTTGAAACTAAAAGTATATGAATTAAATATGGGATTAAGTAGTACAAAGACTAAATTACAAGGTGAGTAAAATGAAGAGCTTTGATAAAACTTTGAACAAGGAATTAATGTGAAATTAAAATAATGATCATAAAACAATTAAACCTTGGTTAAGTTATATTAGTAGATTGGCTTGGTGATTATCATAAGATTCCACTAATTTACCTTAAGTGAGTGAATAGCCATAGGATGAGTGGCTTTTGGTTTAATTACTTAATATACATACATATTAGTTTGTGAGAGAAAATAAACATTATCACTTAGCTATTCATCTTCTTCTCACGTGTGGGAAAATGCCTCTTATTTTGACCAAAGTTGATTTTGGATTTTCTTCTCCTACTTAAACTCTATTTTTACTTTCCCACTTAAAATCTAATTAACTTAGAGTTGTTGTAGTCATATATGCTATGAATTTTAGCCTATAAATAGGCCTTAACTACTCTAGGTTTTACACAACAAAAATATTTAGATTGAAAGAATTTTATTCTTTGTTCCGAAGGGCCTTTCTTATGGGGCTTTAGGTTTTTCTTCTAATTCACTCTATATTTTGTATTCTCCTTTAATATAGTAAAATCTCTTTTTTTTCATGGTTTTTTATCTTCTTTTGAGAAGTTTTTTCACGTAAAATTTGCAAGTTCAATCTTTTCGATTCTTATTTTCTTCACTTTGTTCGTTCTTTAATCAGGTTTATCCCTTACAAACTAGTATCAGAGCTAGTTCAATTTTCGCAGCCAACCTGTTCAAATATGGTAGCGTCAAGGTTTGATATCGAAAAGTTCAACAGAACTGAAAATTTTATTTTGTGGCAAGTTCGGATGATAGTAATACTGGTTCAAATTGGTTTGAAAAAGAAGGTTGTTACAGGGAAAAAGCTCGTAGATATGGATCAGTTAGAATGGGAAGAGCTCAATGAAAAGGCTATATCCACTATTTTATTATGCCTCACGAATAATGTGTTACAAGAGGTTTTGAAGGAGAAAACAGCGTCTGCGTGATGGAAGAAAGTAGAAGTCTTATATATGATGAAATCTTTCGCCAATAGGTTAGTATTAAAACAACATCTCTACACATTCAAAATAACTGAAGGTGAGTCTATTAGAACTCGTATTAGTGAGTTTGTTACCCTTCTTAATGACTTAAAGGATCTCGAAGCAGAGATTAGTGATAAGGATCAAGCTATGTTGTTGTTATACTATTTTCCCTATTCTTAGAAAACTTTCACGGAAACTCTGATTTATAGGAGAGATCATTTGTCGTTCAAGGATGTGAAGGGAATCTTCTAAGTAACGATAAACTCGACAACGAGTTAGGCCCAAATAAAAAATCAGACAGGTAGGCCTCAATTCTAGTTGCAAGAGGCAGACAACAAACTAGAAATATAGATCGAAATAGGTCTAAGCAAGGTGCAAATCTAGAAACCGTGAAAAATATTGTGGCCATTGTAAAAAGGTGGGCCATGTTAAGGTAGAATGTTGGAAACTTCAAAATGGAATCAAAAGGGATGCCGAAAATGACGAGAAAGATAAGCAGAAAGTCAAGTTGTTGATGCTAGTGTAGTTGAGGAAAAAGGTGGTGATTTCTTATTAGTGTCAACAAACGAAAGTTTCATCTTACTTCCAAATGGATCTTAGGTTCAGGGTGCTCTTATCACATGTGTCCTAACAAGGAATAGCTCTCCATGTACCATTTAGTTGAAGGTGGAGTTGTGTTGATCGGTAATAACTCTCCATTTAAAATATCCAGAATTGGAACAATACAAGTTAGGATGCATGACATAATTATTTAGGCACCGTCAGATGTCAAGTATGTTTCAGAATTAAAGAAAAATCTTATCTCATTGGGATATAATGGTTGCAGGATAGTCATTAAGTCAAATGGATTAAAATTTTCATGCGGGGATCTTGTTGTGATGAGAGGACAAAACAACAGGCAGTCTATACGTTCTATAAGGGTCAATGGTCACTAGTACGATTACGATTACCGAAGAAAAGCCAAAATCGCCACCACGTCGTGACGAGAAGACACTTGACGTCATGATGAAACGAAGTGACTCTTTCTCCACCAATTTCGATTCTACCAAAATTTGGCACGTAGAGGTCATCTTCACCGATTCTAATTCAACCAAACGAAGTGAAAAAGGTATTATAGTCTTGTGCAATAGAGATCTTCTCAAACACACTGATGTTGGTAAGTTAGGTTTCTGCGAGTAGTGTACAGAACAAAAGGGACTTTAGATTACATTCAATCCAATTTATGGGGTCCATCCTCTGACATCTCAAAAGGAGATAATAAATATTTCCTAACTTTTATTGATGACCAGTCTAGAAAACTTTGGGTTTATTTCTTAAAACAGAAAAATAAAGTTTTCAAAATCTTCAAATAGTGGAAGACACTGTTAGAAAAAAATCAAAAAATCTATAAAGCGATTGAAAACAAATTATGGTATTGGGTTTTGTTCATTAGAGTTTAATGATTTCTAAAAATGGGAAGGAATTGAAAAACATCAAACTGTTGTTGGAACTCAGCATTGGAATACAGTTGTAGAAAGAATGAACAAAACCTTGCCGGAAAAGGCTCAATGTATACTTTCTAATGCAGGCTTAGTTAAGGAATTTTGGGCTGAAGCCATAAACTTGGTAAGTTATTTGGTAATCAATGTCCTTATCGAGCATTGAATGGTAAAGTTCCAGAGGAGATATGGTTAGGTAATCTTACCAATTATTTTAATATTAGAATTTTTGGTTGTCCTGCTTATTTTAAAGTTAGCGAGGGAAAGCTTGAACCAAAGGTCGTTAAATACATCTTTTTGGGATACTCTGTTGGTACGAAAGGTTTTAAGTTGTGGTGTTTGAAATCTAACAAGATAATTGTTAGTACAAATATTACTTTTGATGAATCTGTCATGTTTCGATCAGAAAATGGGACTTTTACTTTTAAAGACACAACAAATGAGAGTATCTCAAGCAGGGTGGCGTCAAAAGCTAAAAAAACGGGTGACGTCACAACGAGCAAATGCCTAGCGTTAGAACGAAGCGACGAACAAAAGTCTTATCTTGACGAAGAGGTTCACAACATCGCAACGACACAAAAAATTATGATTCTGGCAAGTTTGAAGTTGTTTTAGATCTATTTGTGGTTCCATGCGACCCTCAGGCACTCTGTCCATCTCAGTTAACTAATTATAAATAGACTCATGAAAGAAAAAGGTAAGAAATACGACCACTACAAAAATATTGTAAAGGAAACCTAGTGGCTTATGCTCTTACTGTTGCTGAGAGCATTGATTCAACCAATCCTACGTATTATTATGAGATAGTTCAAACCTCCAGTTCAAGCCTTCAAAAGAATGAGACTTGGACGCTAGTTAAACCTTCCAACCGTAAAAGAATCATTGGTTGCAAATGGGTGTTTAAAAAGAAGGAAGGTTCAGGTCTTAATGATACTAGGTACAAGGTAAGACTAGTTGCAAAGGGATATAGTCAATTAGAGAGAGTTGATTTTCTTGATGTTTTCTCTCCAGTTGTGAAAATATGTCCATTTGGATGCTTTTGGCCCTTTTTGCATCAAATAGTCTTGACTTACAGCGGTTAGACGTAGAGCTTGCTTTCCTTCATGATAACCTAAGGAGGAGATCTACATGCAACAACCAGAAGGCTTCAAAATTGAAGGTAAAAAACTCATGTTCGTCTCTTACAAAAGTCTTTATACGGTTTGAAGCAGTCTCCTCGGTAATGGTATAGAAAGTTTGACCCATTCATGTTGAGTATTGCTTTTTCTCAAAGTAAATATGACAGTTGTGTTTATCTACAATGTCTTGATGATGGTTTTTTAATATACTTGTTGCTTTATGTTGATGATATGTTAATTGTGGCTAAGAATGCATCTGAAATTGATCACCTTAAAACCATGGTTAACTTTAAGTTTGAGTTGAAGGATTTAGGTGCAGCAAAAAAATTTTGGGGATGGAAATTTTTAGAGATAGACATTCTGGGAAATTGTTTTTATCACAACAAAAGTACATCAAGAAGATCCTTGAGCGATTTGAGATGCAAGATGCAAAACCGGTAAGTACTCTTTTAGTTGCACACTTTAAACTTTCAATTTCAGATTCCCCACAGAATGAAGAAGATGAAAGGTACATGTCAAAAGTACCTTATTCAAGCGCAGTTGGAAGCTTGATGTATGCAATAGTATGCACTCTTCTCGATATTTCACATGTTTTTAGTGTTGTTAGCCAATACATGGAAAATCTTAGAGACTTAGATTGAAAAATGTCTCTCACAGGTTACCTATTTGCTTTTGGGAATTGTGCCATTAGCTAGAAACAGACACTTCAAGCTAAAATGGCTTTTTCGACTAATGAAGTAGAATAGATGGCAATTACAAAAGTAATAAAAGAAGAAATTTTGTTAAAGGGGTTGTTCAATGAATTGGTAAGTGACAAAGGGGCAACTATTGTATATTGTGATAGCCAAAATGTCATATATCTCACCAAAGATCAAATACATCACGAGAGAATGAAGCACATATACATTCGTTATCATGTTGTTCGAGAGAAGATCATTCAAGAGGATATTCTTATTCTTAAAATTGGCACAGAACATAATCCAGTCGACATGTTGACAAAGAGCTTTCCAGTTTCAAAGTTCGAGCATTGCTTTGACTTGGTAAAGATCTGAAAAAGAATCAATTAAGCCCATAACAGGGCTCGACAAGGGAGTTGGTCTAAATACGAGTCAAGGTAGAGATTTATTGTAATAGCCCAATTTTTAGTGGAGACAAAATAGTGGTTCGAGACCACAAATTTCCATCATGTTGACTCATAAATATTATTTTTAGAATACTTATAGAGTCATTAGAGTCGTATTAAAATTTAGTTTAGAAATATTAACGATTAGGTAGTTAATTAAAGAAAATGGCTAAATTGAAAAAGGTGCAAAACTTGCAAATTAAAGCAAATAGGTGATGAAATGGTTTAATTAATATTGAAAGAAGGACTTAGCTAATAATTATGCCTAAATTAATACAGTGGGAAGGCATGTTAATGCAAAATAATAAAATAAAGTAATTACAATGGCAAAATTGTAAATTACATGAAATTAAAAAAAACAAATTAAAATTTTAAAGCTTCCGAAGCATTCTTCTTCAAAATTTGGCTGAAACCACCATAGGAGGGAGCTCTAATTCGGTTCCTTCATTTTTTTTCATATCAAGAATCCTTAGATATCTGGGAAAAAAGAAAATTAGCGGAGTAGTCCCTGAACTTTCGTAATTTCTGCAATTCAGTCCAGGTAAGTTCATTACATGGTCACTATAAATTTTATTGAATGTTCCATACTATTCATTATTGTTTGAATTATGGATTTTATTGAGTTATGCTTACCGAAACAGAAATACGGTGCTTATTCGGGCTAAGTGCCTAGCAGGCTTTGTATCAGTGATTATTCAGGCTAAGTGCCTAGCAGGCTTTGTGCCAGTGAATGTTCAGGCTAAGTGCCTAGCAGGTATTGTGCCAGTGATTATTCAGGCTAAGTGCCTAACAGGCTTTGTGCCGGTGATTATTCTGGCTAAATGCTTAGTAGGCTTTGTGCCTAACAAGCTGTGTGCCAGTGTACTGGAAGTTGCATCTATTTGAATAGTTTTTGGTGAATTATTAAAGGAAATTTATTTCAAACTTACTAAGCTTTTTGATGCTTATTATAGGACTTTTGGAATCATTCCTTTGATTGGATCGACTCAGAAGCTAGCACATTATCATCAACATCTCGGTTGTGATTTTGGTTCTTAATGTTGGTTTAAGTGGCATGTATTAGGAAAGAGTCTATAGTACTTGAATATTTTGTATAGATGTAAATATGGGAGGTAATTTACTATAATTTTTTTTAGTAAAAATAGTTGAACTTGTGTGCTTAATTAGGTAGACCTTTTTGGAACATATATATGAAGAAATTGTATAAATATTTTGGTATCAAATGATGATGATTGAATACTTCAAGTATGCTAAGTGAATTAACTTGATTATAAGTAGTTATGATGCTTAATTTTTGATAAGTGCTTAGTATGTTTAAGCAAAATGGTAAATTGGTATTTGGGTATGAATGGCATTTATGAATATTAATGTTAGTAGTTGAATGGCATGATTGCACCATTTGGTATATTTTGGCAAGGAAATTCAATAATAAGTATTGATGAAAATATGTTTAGAAGTTAGTGAATATTTTGGCCACATTTAGTACATGATTATACATATTACATGCTGTCATTTGAGATGCCTAATGGCATATTGGTTGTATGTCCTTATACCAAGATTGATTAGCTAGAATATGCATGATTTTGGTGCCTTATATTAGCCTGTATATATGCGAAATTTTGGTTGTAGGTGCATGCCAAAATGGGTGAGAAAAATGGCTTATTTTCGTCCATACGGGTAGAGACACGGGTGTGTGTCTCAGCCATGTGTGACACACGGCCAGGTGACATAGCCGTGTGTCCCTATAGTTTTTTAAAAGAGTTGCAAGTTAGGCTGTTACACGGTCTAGCACTCGGCCTAGCACACGGGCGTGTGGGGTTATTATGTGGGGTACATGGCTTGGCACACAGGCGTGTGGATTGGCCGTGTGACCCAAGTCAGTGAATTACACAGGCTGTGGCATGGCCGTGTGTCCCTATCTCGAATTCCCACATGCCGTGTGACCCCTGCAGTTTAGAAAATTTTCCATATTTCTTGAAAATTTTTTTGAGTTTCCTATTTAGTCCCGACTTGCTTCTAACGTGTTTTTAGTGTATCGAGAGCCCATTTAGGGAAAAAAGATGTATGATTTGGATTGCTTTTAAAATAATTACTGATATGATTTGAAATTTTTTAAAATTATGTTTGTTTGAATTGTAAATGCCAATGATGCTTCGTAACCCTATTCCGGTGACGGATACGAGTTAAGGGTGCTATATTTATGGGAGAATGCCTCTTATTTTGACCAAAGTTGATTTTGGCTTTTCTTCTCCTAGGTATATTCTATTTCTAGTTTACCACTTAAACTCTAATTATCCTAGAGTTGTTGTCATCATATATGCTATGGATTTCAACCTATAAATAGGCCTTAGTAACTCTAGGTTTTACACAAAAAAATTAGATTGAGGGAATTTTGTTCTTTGTTTCGAAAGGTTCTTGTAGGGCTTTAAGTTTTCTTTTAATTCTCTCCATCTTTATTATAGTAAAATCTCCTTTTAATTCTCTCCTTTTGCTCGTGGTTTTTATCCTCTTTTGAGGAGTTTTTCCACGTAAAATTTTCATGTTCAATCTTTTCGATTCTTATTTTCTTCACTTTATTTATTGTTTAATTTGATTTATCCCGTACATCACGTGAAACAAAAGAAAGAAAAAAAATGTTAAACCAATTGTTGTGGCCTACAATAAGAATTAGTAAGGTGTTTTTGTTTTAGGAAATTTGGGTAAAGGATGGTTGATATTAGAAAACCACTTGTTAGAATGTTAAATCAATAAAGTTTTGATGCGGAACCATGATGAATAATAGGTACAGAGAGAGAAAAGGGATTAGAACTTTGAAAGAAAATATGTTATCTTGATAGCTTAAGATCTCTAGAATGTAAATAGGAAGTTGGATTTAGATTCGACCGGGTAGATAGTGATTTCTAGGAATACCAGATATTAGGATTTTAAGGGACCTAATAGAATAAAGAGCATTCATATTTGATTTTTAATAATTCTCGTAATTGATTATGAACTATTTTTTATTTTATGAATGTATTATCATACGTAGTTAAAGAAGATACTGGAATGTAAAAAGCGAAAGGAAAATAAAAGACGAACGTCGAATAGATATTGCGATTTGTGCTAGTATAATTCACTTTCAATTACTTATTTTGTTGGATAGTTAGTTGATATAATTAAGTATGAAATAAATGCCAAGGTAAATGTATAGATACTTAAAATCTTGAGATGATTGATATGGTATTGTCTTTGTATGAAACTGTGTTGTAAATTATGATATTATAATGATAATTGATAATATATGTTTTTAAATGATTAGTGTGAATTGAACTTGTAATTAAGTTTGATCAAAAGTATGATGCAATGATAATGTGTCATATATATATTTGAATTAGAATAAATGATGCAATGATGATATTGTGGCCATGAACATTGATATATGCTATAATGATAATTAAAAATGATATTGTCTCATTAAATGATATTAAACGTAGTTCGGGTATAATTGGCATGCTATAAGGTCGTAGATATCAGTGACTTTGTTTTAGCTCCAATTCCTAGAGGATTGAGAGTAGCCTCAATTTTAAAAGGGTCGTGGAAAGTCCCAATTCCTTGAGGGTTGTGGACTTATTTTGACATAGATCCGAGTATTAATTCTAGTGTTTACAATATGTTAATAAGGGTTAAAAACATTGATAAATGAAGAAGTGAAAGTGACTTGAAATACTATATGTTTTGTATATGCAATGATATGTGATTATGATGTATAAAAATAAAACTTAATCTATTGAGAAATAATTGATATGTGTGTTTGTAATAATTTGGTTTTCAACAGTGTCGTAAATTTAGTTTCGAACTGAATTAAATGGGTTAAGTTAATAAATAATTAAAATAGAATAATGACGAGTTAAGTACGGATTGAGAAGGTTGAATTATCAAGTATTATTAAATTAAATTGGTTGATAAAAATAGTACAGGGACTAAATAGTAAAAGTATAATTGCTATTAAATTTTAATTTAAGAAATGAAAAATGACCTAGTTAGAAATTAAACTAAAGGCCATAGAATAATTAAACCAAAATAAAGATGAGATAGAGGAATAAAATGATTAAATGCATACTTTTATAAATATCTTCTTAAGTGGATATCCATTAAGGTCAAGATAAGTTTTAATGTACTTTAAATCCTAATAGTGATTAGAAGTAGATCTCTACTTCATTTATACTTCTTATGCCTATAAATAGAGACTTTGGAGAAACTTTGTAAATATTCCAATTGATCAATAGAATACACTTCCTCTTTGCTCTCTCATTCTCTTTGTTCTTTACTCTCTATCTATTTATTTTATAACACGTTACCAGTACGATTCTCTTTTAATTATCTTAGTTGTGGATTATATCAGTGGCAACTTTGCGAAACATTAAGCCTCATCCATAATATCAAAATTCAACCTCTGACCACTAAAACTACTATTATTTTTCTTTTTCGTTGGCTCCTTTGTTTCTTCAAATGGCTATTTATTATTTTTGGTTGCTATTCAAATTTAGCGCTTACTTTCCAGATTCACTATTACTTACTGCCTTTTACCTATTGCTATTTTCAACTCTTTGAAGGAAACTTTTATCTATTTACTGTTTTATATCTAAATTAATTTTCAATTAAGTTAAATTAATTTGAGATTATTTTATTTTACTTTTTTTTTACTTCTTATTAAAGTTGGTAAAAGAGTATTACTCCGAATGGAAGGTTTAAGTATACACTAAGAGGCTCAACACCAAGATGGACACTGCAGTCCGTTGCTTTGGATGGTGAGAAAAAATTTTTGATCTCAGTATGGATTTTGGATTTATAGAACACTATTTAAATTGGTAAGGAGTTTCAAAATTTTTTTTTGAGGTATGATTATTATTTGTTTGTTTTAAGTCTAATCAAATTATTAAGTTAGATTATTGAATATTGATGGGTTCATAAGGTTTACTAATAAAACTTTATAATATATTATTTTCAAATGGTTATGGAAATATATATTAATTATCGACGCAAAATATAAGTTTTTGTGATATTGGTCCCCTTTAAAGAGATTTTTTTTGTTATTGATGAATGATTGTATTATACCTTTTAGATTGAAGTATAAAGTACAAATAATTTACTAGAACATCATAAAGTTCTATAAGTTATATGTAGCATGTTCTTATGAAAGCATACTAAAGCTCGTTATGGTTGGATGCACCTGAAGTTGCAATTTTTTTTAAATGTAAGTATAACTATACAGTATTCAAAATAAGTTCTCAAATAAAATTATGTGAAAAAATATTACTGATGAAAGCTTGCAAGAGAGAAAACTTATGTATGAAAAGTCATTGGTTATGTACTTGTTGTACACCTAGAAAATAAGATCTACTCTCAAATTTTTCTATTAATAGATTTTGATTGGATTCAAAGTCTACTACTGGAGTTTAATTTGCTTATTTCTTAAAAAAATAGTCAAGACTCAATGTAGAAAAAAATGGATTTTGGGATATTCCCTGAAGCGAATTTTTCATATAATTATTTGGAAATTATATTTATTTTGTTGACTTAGTGACATTATAGACTTCGCATTGATTTAGATATTTTCAGTAGTAAATGTCACAATAGTACTTATATGTGGATACAAAGTAAAAGGAATGACAGTAAGATTATCAATTTGTCACAATTTATATTGAAATTATTAGTACAATTGAAATGCATGTTAGTAAACCAGAAGTTTACTAATACAAATACATTTACTACTTGGCATGACCAATTAGACCATCCTGGATCATATATGATGCGAAAATTAATTGAGGATTCATATGGACATTCATTAAAGAACCAAAAGATTCTTTAATTTAAAGAATTCTCATTTGTTGCTTATTCTCAAAGAAAGTTGATTGTTAAAAACTCACTAGCTAAAGTTGAATTTAATGTCTTGCATTTCTGAAATGAATATAGGCCCATTCATCCACCATGTGGATGGTTTTGATATTATATGATTTTGGTAGATGCATCTACAAAATAATCATATATGTGTTACCAACTTTCAACCTGTCGTTTGGAAGATTGCTTGTTTAAATAATTAATTTTGGATCATGCAATTAATACAATTAATCTTGCTAATACTGATAAGTATATATCTCAATCTTTTATTGATTGAGTTTGAAAACTTATATAAAATTTTGTTATTTATGTGCATAATGATTTAGAGAAATTATTGATTGAACACCTCTAATTAATATCTAAACAATTACTTATGAGAACTAAACTTCCTATTTCAACATGAGATTATGTTGATTTACGTGTTGTACGCATCAAGCCAATAAGTTATATATACTCCCTGTTACAATTGGTTTTTAGTCAAGAGTTAAATATTTCTCATCTTTAAATTTTTGTATGTGCATATATGTTTCAATTGCTTGATCACAACGCACAAGGATGAGCGAATCCTCAAAGAAAGTTGAGAATATATATTAATTACGAGTCTTAATGTATTATTATTGTTTTAAATATATTGGAGATTCAATTATGGCATGATTTTTTATTACTATTTTGATTCAATAGTTTTCCCGATATTAGGGGGAGAGAAATAATAACTTGTAATGAGTTAAGGGGAGAGTAATTTGAACTAGAAGTTCAATAAGGATAACTCATTACAAGTTCCAAATTTGAAAATTCTCATAAAAGAAAATAATAAATCTAAATGGTTATATAGTGGAGGTGGGTGCTCTAGAAGATACCCAAGACAAAACTAAAACTCCAGAAAAGATTCAAGTACCTGAAACTAAAGATTAAAATAATGACAATAAGACATCTCGATAAGTTATGTCAATTCGAGAAAATATAGAACTGGATGATAAAAGTGGTCGACAATGATTTTGCATGGAATATTATTATTAAAATAATGAAATAAAAGGAGGATCTTGAATAAATCTATTGAGAAATATAGATATAGAATAAATTGATCAAAATAGAAAGACACGACTCAAGTACAATTAAATTCATGGAGTTTTTGGACCAGTAGCCCAAATATGTAAAGGTATAAAGCCAGTGAGGGTGCAAATGAAGTAGTTTTGCAAAAGTGGAATAAAAATATGAAGTTTTTCGCTAAGTCCTGGCATTGATTATAAAAAGATATAATATTCTTTTGTGGTGGATGCTATAACCTTTAGATATATTATTTTGGCGATTCATAAAAGATTTAAATTGCGTCTAATGGTTGTTATTACAACCTTTTATGAACCACTATAGTAACGTTTATATTAAATCCTTGAAGGATTTAAGATCCTAGAAGCATAATGAAATTCTCGGGAAATTGTTCATTTCTATGAATTGAAATAATTTGAATATATGTGGTAAATAGTAGTTGAAGGAGGATTATAAAATGATTCAAAATATCTATTTGTGTTTTTATAGAAGAATCATTATTAAAGTTAGCTATGATTATTGTAGAAACTCCTAAAGAGATCAAAATATATTTCCCTCCAAATTTTCCCTCACTCATGACATTCAAAAGAATGGTGATATAAATGCTTAGCAAATACATTCAAATAGTCATTTGAAAAACTAGTATTCAAGATTGAATACGTAGAATATGAGAAAGTATGTGATGTTTTCATGAGAGTGAGTAAATACGCGTTGTACTCTTTTTCCCTTAACCAAGGTTTTGTTCCATTGGGTTTCCCTGATAAGGTTTTTAATAAGGCAGCATATCATGCGTATTATAGATATGTGTACTCTTTTTCCTTAACTAGGATTTTTTTTCTCACAGGGTTTTTATCTTAGGAAGGTTTTAACGAGGCATATTATCTACCAATGAACATCCAAGGGGGAGTGTTATGAACATCTTATTAAGTGGATGTCTATCAAGATCAAGATAATTTTTGATGTACTTTAAATTCTAATAGTGATTAGAAATAGATGTCTACTTCATTTATTGTAACAGACTGAATTTGGGGCTAGTCGGAATAGTAGTTTCAGGACCACAAATTCGACAAGAAAAAAATATTTTCATTATATTTTTATGGTCTATGATTTCACAAAATGATTTCGTGAAAATTTCGTTCAAAAATTTTGACGTTTGGGCACTCAATTTAGTCAAAAGGACTAAATTGTAAAAAGTGTAAAAGTTGAGTTCTATATGTTAGAGGTGTCAAATTGTTATGAAATTTTAAATTTGAGGTCTTTAAATGGAAATTAGACCATTGGTTAAGTTGGTGGACAAAAATGGGTATGGTTAGGCATGTTTCCAAAGTTTTTCATTAAGGGCATTTTGGTCATAGAGTTATTAAAATGTATTAAAAAAATTAAAAGCCAATTTTTGTCCATCTTCAGCCCCTAGGCCGAAAATTGCATGGAGAAATCATGTCTAGGGGTTTTCAAGCTTCCAAACTCGATTGTAAGTCCGTTCTATCCCCGTTTTTAATGATTTTTACGTTCTTGAAATCCTCGTAACGAGATTTACCTATTTTTACCATTGTTTTGAACTAGGGTTTGTGTTTAAAAATTTACCCATGAATGATATGCATGTATTTTTATGTTTTATGTAAGAATAAGAATGTTTGGAGTGTGATAAACGATTTGTACTAAGTAATTTTCGATGAAAATGCCTAAAAGGATTAATTTATAAAAGTTATAAAATATGTCACAACTGTGTGAATAAGTGAGTATTGTGGACTGCTATAGTTATAAAAATTGTTCATCTAGGCCTAAAATGCAAGGAAATTGAATAAAAATTATTTTACGAGCCTAGGGGCAAAATCATAATTTTGTGAAATTTTAGGGGCAAAAACGTAATTTTTTCAAAAGTATGATTTTTGGACTAGAATGAATAGTGTGAAGGTTATATAAGTTAAATGTATTGTTATAAATCAAGAAAGACGAGAAATTGAAATTGAAATTGATCGATAAAAAGAAAAGTGAAAAATTCCCGAATGAACCTTTGGAATAGAAAGGGATACGAATGAATTGACAGAAATGATCTCATGTGTTGCACGGATTGTGTGCAGGCCACTATGTAAAAGTGAAAGTGGTGGTCACGTGTGTAGTACTATGTGCAGGCTACTACGTGTACCGGAATGATAGGTCACATGTGTAGTACTATGTGCAGGCTACTATGCGTACCGGATAGTTTCGATCACGTATGTAGTACTATGTGAAGGCTACTACGTGTATCGAATGGTAATGGTAACATGTGTAGACTATGTTCAGGCTACTATGTGAACCGAACATCATTGATTAGTAAAGTGGTTGCTATGTGTTGATTCCACTCGACATCATTGATTAATAAGGTGGTTGCTATGTGTTGACTCCACCGAGTATCTGTTATTATTCCGAAGTGTTCATCGGGAAATTGACAAAGTGTAATTGAATAATGAATATAGGTGTGGAATTGAATTGAATATCGACTTAGAAATGGAAAAGTGAATTTTGAATTGAATTGTGATTGAAAGTGAAAAAGTGAAATTATGAAAGAGTACATTTAGCAATAAAACAGTTTAGACAGGAACAGTTGTGTGACTTTGAAAAATCACCAAAAATGGTGAAGATTGAATTAGAGGCTTAATAATATATTAAATTGAAGATGAATGAGTCTATTTTCACATAAAAGAAACAGAGCAAGCACAAGAGTTATATATTTTGAGTATTTGAAGTTTAGCTAGACAGAGTCAGACTGAGTTCGGAATCCCCTGTTATGACTTTGGAAAATTATAAAAATTGTAAAAAAATAATTATGGGATAAATTTTATATTTTTAGAATCCCCAGTGAATCTATTTTCAATATAAACAAACGGAAACAATATCCAAATTCTGTACAATGAGATAATTAATTTTTAGTGAAGAGAGGTCAGAACTGTCAAGCATGAAATAGGGGAAACTTTAAAGAATAAACTGTACTTTTTGGATAAACCAAAAATTATAAAAATTTTATGGTTATGATATATGTGAATCTAGTTTCGGGAAAAATTTACGGATCTTAATTTGGAGTTTTTTAGGTCCAGGTAAAAATAATTTAGTGCCTCTGACTCGAATAGACAGCTTTGAATACACTTGTGAGTGAATAGTGAAATTGTAGTTAATGTTGTTTATGTGTGTTATACACATTAAGGATGTGGAATGGAGAGGAGGAGGAGGAGGAAAATTGGAAGAACATATGAATGATTTGTGTATAATTGGTCATATGCTCGATTATAATCGATAAACGATTGAAAAGAAATGATATTCGTAATTGTGCATTATTAGTTATAGTTAAAGTTCATGTGAGAAAATAAAGTTTCATAGTATGTGTATGTGGTATACTTGGTATATGATTTGGTATGTAGGGATGTCAGAAATGGTTTATGAATTAACTCATGTTGATAAGTTTGATACATAAATAAATGTGGTGTTTATCCATGCTTATAATGCTTATACTATATGTTTATTTGGCTAGTATGTTTGGTGTGTATGCTTAGGCTTTGGCCAAGTTGTGGTTGGATTACGCCACATTAAATTTATAAAATTATACATTGAGATGGTAAATGCATAGATGGAAATATGCTTGTGATCATAAAAGGGTGGTAAGGTTTAAAGTTTGTAATCTTTATTAAAATGGTTTATCATGTGGTTAGTCTTCAAAAAGACTAGCGTGCGACTATGGTTGAGTGTAATGTTTATATCTTGTGTGATATGCATAGGAAACGGAAGTGGAAAGGAAATGAAATACTAGGCTCATGCTTGAAGTGTAAAATGATGCAAAAAGGGGACGTTAAGTTAAACGATAAGATGTATTAGTAATGAACTTAATGAAATTGAATTGTACGTGAATTAAATGGAAATTGCAAATGATATGATTTGAATTAAATGAATTATTGTGGTATTGAAATGTATATTGGATTGAGAAATTGAATTGAATCTTAAACATGAGAATCGTGAATTAAATGAAATGGAAATGAAGTATTGAATTGCATGAGTATGTATTGGGTCTCAGAAACCCTATTTGTTACAAATATAGTATTTTGAAGTTATAACGTGAAGATTTATAAAAGCATGTTAAAAATTTGAAGAGTTTAAATTTGAATGAAACTTTATAACTCGATTTAACATGTTTATAAGTGTATGTGTTCTAGTAATTTCTTGTACCCTATTCCGGCATCGAATATGGGTAAGGGGTGTTACAGTGTGAAATCATCAGATTCGGTCATAACGTTTAGACCAGATTTGGGGTGTTACATTTATACTTCTTATGCCTATAAATAAAGACTTTAGAGAAGCTTTGTAAATATTACAATTGATCAATAAAATACGCCCTCTCTTTTTTCTCCTATTCTATTTGTTCTTTACTCTCTTTGTATTTATTTTATAACACATACATCATCATTATTATAATTAATGTTTCATGTAATGATCTTTAATTAAGTAATTAAATTACATTAATTACTCATAATCCTTACACTAATCTAAGCTTAAATGGATGAAATAGTGGAAGGAAAGAGAAGATAATTCAATTTATTCTAATTTTGGCTAAGAAAACTAAACAAGAGAGAATAAAATTTCTCTCAAGTTTCTTCATTGTCGAACCTACATCAAAGAAAATTGTAAGTTCTTTTGTAATGTCCTGAATATTTTAAGTTTGTTATATAAAAATTTACACAAATGTGTATCTGCTTTAGTAGTTAAGTGTTTTGGATGTGTGTATGAGGTTTTGGGTTCAAGTCTCCCTTTTGCCAAATTTTTTTTCTTTTAGATACAAGCCTTACCTTTGTTGAGTGGGATTTTATAAAATCATTTGTTAATTCATATTAGAATAAGCCTACTGGTTCGAGTGGTAAGGAATTAGTGTCTTGGAGGTCTTGTGTTCGAGTCCCTGCGTAAGCGTAGATGTTAAATTTGTTTCGGTTGGCTTAGAGAGTTTGAGTGGTCTTCAAATTCTGAGTTGGTTGGGTTGTTAGTGGATGTAGTGGGATGGTAATCAATTTGGGGATTTTATTTTATTTTATTTTTATCCAAAATTCTTTTCTCCCTTTCCAGAAAAGAAACTGACATTGGTTTTCCCCTTTCTCTGCATTTTCTGTCAATTGACAATTCTTTCCCCTTGCTCTATGCTTTCTGTCACAATTTTATTGTTCAATCTCGGTATTGCACTTCTTTGGTGTTCTTGTGCGTTTTGGTATGTGGCAATAGATGTTGATTTTTCTATTGGTATTGAATTGGTGTTTTGGCAGCAGCGAAACGTGAAGAACGGGACTCTCCTCTCTCGGAATCGTAGTTGGAGTCGTTCGAGAAAACGGGTAAGCGTTGAACACTCGCATTTCGCCTTTTTCGTTTTTGTTAGTTCAGTTTAACTATGAATTTAGACTAATTATGGGAGATTTTTTTATCGGTTTTAGGTGTGGGTTGGCTCAGAAGTGTTTTCGCATCAAAAACGAAATAGGTGTGTTCCCAAAATACAAAAAAAAGGTTTCGACGAAAGCCAAAAAAGCATTTTGTCGACGCCACATGGGCGTGTGCTTGGACATGTGCTTGGCCGTGTGCGAGACACGGCCATGTGTTTGATGAAATCGAGGTCGTGCACAAGAAACAGCCTTGTGATGGTGTGAGTGCGGCCGTGTGGGCCACACAGGCTAGGCCAGGTTAAGCGTGTGGGCCCACACAAGCATGTGGGCCCATAATTCTGAAATTTTCCCTAGGGTCACACGGGTTGTTCCGATCAACTGTGAGCCTACCGTGGGGTCGATAAGGGCTAACCAAACCCTAATTTTGTGATATGATATTCTGATAGTCTATTCTTAGTAAGACACTGATATGTATATTTGACTATTCTGTTATGTATATAAATGTTATCTGTA
Source organism: Gossypium hirsutum (assembly GCF_007990345.1). NCBI lineage: Eukaryota > Viridiplantae > Streptophyta > Magnoliopsida > Malvales > Malvaceae > Gossypium > Gossypium hirsutum. The sequence goes on along the minus strand of NC_053437.1, from coordinate 18,126,371 downwards.
TGTGAGCATGTTAAGCATGTTATTTCAGTATCTATATTCTATATATATGGTTGGGTTGGGACTTGTATATGTGGAGGAAGTGATCTGTATGGTAACACATCACCTCTATTTTGGCAGCTTGATTGCATATTATCTGTAATGTGTCGTATCGACACTATATGGTGTGAAGGGATGGGTGGTTTTTTTTAACCCCACATGGTGTGATGGGATGGTCGAAGATAGTGTGTAGAGGATGGGGGTAAGACTCATTAGTTTTGTTATGTTTAACTGATTCTAATGACTATATCTGTTATGGACTTAAGTCTGAATCTGTATCTGTTTACTAATGATATTTCTATGTATATTGCATGTCTACTTCTGTTGGGTTAAGCACTGAGTTTATGAAAACTCACATTTGTTTGTCTGTTCTGTTTAGGTAATCCACAGACTTAGGCAAATCAGTGTAGTGGAGTCTCATGGTGACCACAAGTTTATGAACTGACTGTAAATAATGGTTTGATTTAATTAAGGATATTTTCTCGGAGTTTTGTAATTAATGGACTCTCCGGACTATTTGGTTTTAATTTTAGATTTGGATTTTCGTTTTGACTCTTTATCTCTGATGGTTGACTACAAATATGGTTTTTACTAAAATAAAAGTTTTTCTGAAATTACAAACTAGAGTTTTTTCAAAATATAATGATTTCTAAGACTTCCGCTATAAATTATGTTTTGGCAAATGAATTAATTAAATAATGCTTTCCATAATTGTTATAAACGAATATGGATTATAAAACTTGGATGATTTATCAAACAAATTTACAAAGCTTTATCCAATGGAGCTGAGCTATTTAGGGGTGTCACTAGAGTCGCCCCTACTATGGTCGAGAATTGGTTGGAGGCCACCGAGAGGATTATTAATGACATCGACTGTACTCCTGAGCATAAATTAAAGGGTGCAGTCTCTTTGCTTCACGATGAGGCATATCAGTGGTGCTTGTCGGTTGAGGAGGGTACTCAACCAGATCGTTTAAACTAGGATTATTTTAAGACTGACTTTTAGGGGAAGCATGTGGGCGCAAGCTATGCTGATGCTCGTAGGCATGAGTTTATGAATCTCACGCAAGGTGATAAATCTGTGGTCGAGTATGAGGATGAGTTTTTGAGATTGAGCCACTATGCTCGAGGCATGGTGGCATTTGAGTATGAAAAACGCGTCCACTTTGAGGACGATTTGAGGACGATTTGAAGGATCTGATTGCTTCACAGAGGGAACGTAAGTTTGTTGTTCTGGTGGATAACATGAGCATCGTCGAAGAGGTTAAGCGCATGGAGCGCTAGAATAGGGATCGTGAGTGGCAAGAATAAGAGGGATTTGGAGCCTACTAATTCTATTCAGAGGCCAAAGAAACGAGTCAGACTTGATCTGCTTGTTAGAGTGGGGGTTCCTGCTGCTCCTACTAGGATCCAGCCTTATAGTGATTGTGGTAGGCATCATCCAGGCAAGTTTTGGAGGAGGTTAGGGCTTGTCTGAGGTGTGGGTCTTTAGAGAATCGAATTAGAGAGTGTCCACAGCGTGCTAATCAGATGCAAGCTTTAGGATCGAGTCTTGTATAGCCTCAGAGGGTAGTTCAGCAGCCACCTAGGGTTCGTGGACCGGCTAGGGGTGGTAATGGTATGGATCGAGGACAGAGACCACCAGGCAGAGGTACTAGTCACACTGAGGCGAGACAGCCTGCACTGGTTTATAATGCTCGACGTCGAGAGAATAGAGACACTTCTGATGTGATCACAGGTACGTACTTTATTTTTGATGTTTCATATATTGTTTCTAAAAAGTTGGGGATTTCTTTTTAGTATACTTCTAGTGAAATTACTATACTGAGTCAATTGGGGCTGTCTGTTCAAGTAAGTAGACTTTATAGGAATGTACCGTTGAAAGTACAAGGGACTGTGTTTCTAAAAAATCTGATGGAGTTACCATTTGGGGAATTCGACTTAATTCTAGGTATGTATTGGTTGGTTGAGCACCGAGTTAGTCTAAACTGTACGACCAAGAGGGTTGTTTTGAGAACCGTAGATGACAAGGAAATAGTGGTGATCAGTGAGCGTTGAGATTATCTGTCTAATGTGATCTCCGCTCTTGTGGCTGAGAAATTGGTTCGAAAATGGTGTGGGACGTATTTGGCTTACGTCAGCATTTAAGTTTCTAGGGACTCTTCCGTCAGGGAAATCAGAACAGTGAGGGAATTTTTGGATGTTTTTCCTGAGGAGTTACTGGGCTTACCTCTGAATCGAGAAGTTTAGTTCGGTGTCCATCGCTCCCTACCGAATGGCACCAAAGGAGTTTCCAAAGCTTAAGGCTCAACTTCAGCAGCTTCTGGATCGTGGGTTCATCTGTCCTAGTGTGTCTCCATGGGGGGCACCCGTTGTGTTTGTAAAGAAAAAAGATGGCACCATGAGGATGTGCATTAATTACCGGTAGTTGAATAAATTGACTGTGAAGAATAGGTATCCACTTCCGAGGATCGACAACTTGTTTGATCAGTTACATGAGGCTTCAGTGTTCTCAAAAATAGATCTCCGGTATGGTTATCATCAGCCGAGAGTTAAGGAAGTTGATATTTATAATACGGCATTTAGGACTCGTTATGGGCACTACGAGTTCCTAGTTATGCCCTTTGGTTAAACAAATACTCCAACTGCTTTCATGGATCTGATGAATCGAGTTTTCAGCTGTATCTGTATCAATTCGTTGTGGTATTCATTGATGATATTATGGTTTACTCTAAGACCAAGGCTGAGCATGATTAGCATCATAGAGTAGTACATCAGATACTCTAAGAGAAATAGCTCTACGTTAAGTTGAGCAAGTGTGAGTTCTAGTTGCAAGAGATAACTTTTCTGGGGCACGTAGTTTTCACTGAGAGGATCCAAGTTGATCCTATAAAGATTGAGGCTGTGCTTGATTAGAAACAACCTAAGAATGTATCTGAGATCCTTAGTTTTTTGGGTCTTACGGGATATTATCGGCGGTTTGTTGAAGGGTTCTCTCTGATTGCAGCTCCTTTGACTAAACTGTTACGCAAGGGTATTCCTTTCGTCTTGTCTGATGCACAACAATCGAGCATCGAGAAGCTCAAGTGTGTTCTGAATCAGGCTCCTGTTCTGATACAGCCTGAATCTGGTAAAGAGTTTGTGGTGTATAGTTATGTGTCGCACGTCGGTTTGGGATGTGTACTGATCCAAGATGGTAATGTTGTGGCTTACATGTCTCGTCAGCTTAAGTCACACGAAGAGAATTATCTGACGCATGATCTCGAGTTAGTTGCTGTCGTTTTGCGTTAAAAATCTGAATGCACTATCTGTATGGTGAGAGGTGTATCATCTACACCGATCACAAGAGCCTCAAGTACCTCCTTACTCTGAAGGGGTTGAACCTTAGGCAGCATCGATGAATTAAGCTGCTTAACAATTATGCCTGCACGATAGAGTACCATCTTGGTAAGGCCAATGTGGTGGCCGATGCTCTCAGTCGTAGAGCGATAACTAATTTAAGAGCAATGTTCGCTCATCTTAGTCTGTTTTCTGATGGAGGTCTGTTAGCTAAGTTGCAAGTTATGCCAACTTGAATTGATCAGATTCAGGATAAATAGTTAGAGAATGAGTCTCTAGGTTTGCGGTTTCGTCAGATTGAGAGTGGTAGTACTTCTAATTTTGCACTGAATAAAGATGGAGTTTTGTGTTTTCAAGGTCAGGTTTGTGTACCAAATGATTCTGATATGAGACAGTCGATTCTAAGGGAGGTTCATAGTAACCCTCATGCTATGCTCCCGGGGGTCATAAAACGTATCGCGATCTTTGTGAGATGTACTAATGGCCGGGTTTGAAACATGAGGTTATGAATTTTGTTGCTTGTTGTCTGACGTGCCAACAGGTTAAGGCCGAGTATCATTTGCCTTCAGGTTTGCTTCAACTTGTTAAGATCATCTTATGGTAGTGATGATGGATTTCGTTAGTGGGTTGCCCTTGACACCTACTAAGAAGGATTTTGTTTGGGTCATTGTGGTTTAATTTACCAAGTCCACTCATTTCATTCCGGTTCGGATGGATTATTCACTGCAGAAGTTAGCGAAGCTTTACATTTCTAAGAATGTGAGGCTTCATAGGGTTTTGGTTTCGATAATTTCTTATAGGGATCCTCGCTTCACTTCTTGGTTCTAGAAGAAATTGTATAAGGCTTTGGGTTCGAGATTAGACTTCAGTACTGCGTTCCATCCTCAGTCCGATAGTCAATCTTAAAGGATGATTCAGATACTAGAGAATATGCTTCGGAGTTGCGTGATTGATTTTCGAGATAATTGGGAGGATTTCCTGTCATTAGCTGAGTTCGCCTACAATAACAGCTTTAAGTCTAGTATCCAAATGGCACCTTACGAGGCTTTGTATGGTCGTAAGTGTCGTACTTCGCTATGTTAGACTGAGTTGGGTGAGCATCATATTTTGGGTCTTGAGTTGGTCTCCAAGACTAAAAATAAGGTTAGACTGATTCGTGATCGTCTGAAGGTGGCTTCCGATAGATAGAATTCCTATGCAGATTTGGAAAAGAGAGATATCGAGTACTCTGTGTGTGACTTCGTATTTCTTAAGGTTTCTCCGTAGAAGAAAGTTCTAGGGTTCGATCATAACTGTAACACCCTTAACCCGTGTCCATCGCCGGACTAGGGTTACGAGGTATTACCAAACAAAACACAGTTCAGAACAGACATTCTTTACAATTCATAGGCCCAGTAATGTATTCTCCCTTATAAAATTTTTTGAAATTAATTAATAAACCAACCTCTTATTCATACAAGTTAAAATCATTTATTCGAATCACATATCTAACCACACAGATCATGCTTTATCGAACATTCTCTTATACGAACTATATTTCAATATCTAACCATTTCAATTACGTTTGCTAATTCAAAACTTTCAAGCCAAGCCATCAAATATCAAAACCAAACTAAATAACAAACGTAATATTTAATAAAAATTATACATACACCTGTTAAACTAATTTAGCCATATCTCACAGTTTAATAACCATTTGCACAAAAAACGTTAGGTAACTTTATACATGACCAACTAAGTTTTTTTTACATCATCCAACCATGTGCATAACACCCTAAAACCAAAAGTCATTTCTAAATTCAATTACCAAATCATAGCATTTTAAACATTATTACCTTATGTACATTTTACTAAATCAAATTTAACCATTTTCGAATACAAATGCCAAGTCATAAAATATCTAATTTGCAAGCTAAATAGCATATCTAACATGTTATATTCAACCACACACATGAACCCCATACCTAATTCGCATGCGAATTATCATGCCTATAATTCATATACACAACCAATTAATATTTTCAATAATCAATCATTCAATTAACCTCCATATCAATTAGATCATATACATTCTTTGTCATTCAAAAATCGAGCCTAAATAGTCAAATACCATAGCCGAACATATAACTACCTATATATATAACACATTTTATAACCATCATTGAATCAATGATTTGACCTTTTTAAAACGAAACTACAAGCAAACATTAAATAGGCATATGTATTCATATCTCAAATGTCCAACAATTTAAAAAAAATAACCTTTCAGTTATCAAATTTAACTCAATAAATCATAACATCTCCATCACCCAGTCTATAAGATAAACATAGTATCTCATATCTTAACATCAAAACAATATGTCATTTATAGATATTCAAATGACCCCTTTTACCAAACCATATTATACCACTTTTCATGCCACCAAAGTAAGTTAATTAATAAGCCGAATATATACCCTACTTACCACTTCTCATTGCCAAATCATATAACCAACATCACAACATATTTACCATAAATCATACCTCTCAATTAAGCTTATAACATGACCAAACATAATTACCAACATTTGCATCATGAACAAGCCATTTTCGCATGGCTATATACATATACAAATTTCAAAAATCAAATATATCAAAACTAACCTATACATGCCACATAACTAAATCTCAAAGCGTTTATTTACCGAAATGAATACTAGATAGTGTGATCAGATCTCCCGAGACTTCCAACCCCAGTAAGTCTCCGAAACTCTATAACATAGGAAAAACACACAGAGTAAGCTTTGAAAGCTTTGAAAGCTTAGTAAGCCATAAGCAAATAAATCATTCCAATAATGTTTATAATTCAATTTAACTAAGCTGAATTTAAAAAATCTCAACCACATATACATTCATCATAATCTCAATTTCTTAAGACCGCACTAGGTAACTTCACTAGAGTTAATTATGGATGGACATATAAACCGTTTTTTCAAATTTATATATCTACCATTAGCTCATTCGTAGGATTAAGCTTCCACAATTTCATTACATACCAACCGAATCATGATCATTTATTACAGTTTATTCGTAAAAAATATATCAATTTCTTTTTATACACATCCAAGCCCGAATAAGCATAACAATTCACATCTCATTTTCACATAAATTATATAACGAATAATCATAATCATACTTACTTTCATTGCTCAAATTCATATTCATCACAAACATACCTGATTCGGCTGCACACTCATATACTCATTTATTTCTCGAAATACCCCGTTGAACCGTTCAGAATCAAATAGGATACTTGGATAGCTCAAAAAAAATCGTACAATGCCAACGTCCCAGACGTGGTCTTACATGTAATCAATATCGATGCCACTGTCCCAGACAGGGTCTTACACGAAATCAAATATGATGCCGATGTCCCAGACATGGTCTTATACATAAATCTCAAATCGATGCCAACGTCCCAGACGTGGTCTTACACGATAACATATATCGGAATCCTATGTCATGACATATGTATCCTAACTATTCCTATGGTTCGTACGGGGCTTTTCGGACGTCGTAATTCTATCGATTCAAGCTCGTAACTAGTTCTCCAACTCTAAATTCAATTCAGCATATGCACATATATTTATTAAAGATAAATTCAGCACATATAACATATATACATTCAAATTTAACAGCATTTATTTACTTATGAACTTACCTCGTACGGACGCGAACGGACCGAAACGACTAATCGATAACTTCCGATTTTCCCGATCCAAATCTGATTTCCACTTTTTCCAATCTAATTAATATCAAATTTAACTTAATTATTCAACATTTCATTAAATTTTCATTCAAGAACATATAAATGGTAATTTGCATTTTAGCCCCTAACATTTCACATTTTTCTCAATTTAGTCCTTATTTCAAAATAACATAAAATACACAAAATTTCACTAAATCCTTGTTAGGCTGAATTCTACCCATACTACTAGCAGCCCATATTTTTAGTTTATTCACACATTTGACCTTGAATTTTACACTTTTCTCAATTTAATCCTTAATACACATTTTTATCAAAAATCACTTAATTAAACATAATAATCTATCAACAAAAGTTTATATTTCATCATCAAAACACAAAAACATCAAGCTAACATCAATGGCAAATTTCAAAATCATCACCAATTCACAAAATTGAAGCATGGGCTTTAAAGAACACAAAGCAACGATCTCAAAAACGTAAAAATTATCAAAAACCGAACAAAGAACTAACCTTAATCAAAATTCAAAATGGCCGAACCCTTAGCTTGTTCTTTCCTTTTTCTTTTCTTTTACATTCGGTTAGTAGAAACAAAAGAAATGATAATGGCTTTTTAACTTATGTTTGTTTTTTTATTATAATAACTTTATAATATATTATTTATTATTATAACTTTTATAATTACTATAAAAACTATATAATATATACATAGTGCCGTCCATTCATTAATTCAATGGCAAAATTGCATCATGAAACCTTCATATTAAAAGAACAACCACTATTTGGCCTTTCTAAAAATAACCACTAAATTTTATTTTACTCGATTAAGCCCTATTCTCAAATTAAGCACTCAAACAATAAAATTAATTCACGAAACTTTCACATATATAAATTCACACATAATAAACACAGAAAAGAATATTAAAATATGTTTCAGACTCGGATGTGTGGTCCCGAAACCACTGTTCCGATTTGGGTCAAAATCGGGTTGTTACAACTCTCCCCCACTTAGGGATTTTCGTCCCCGAAAATCTTACTAGTGAATAAGTGTGGGCAACGTTCTTTCATTGCATCCTCTGGTTCCCAGGTTGCTTCCTGAACTCCGTGTTTATGCCACAGTACTTTGGCTAACGAAATTTTCTTATTTCGTAATTCTTTAACCTCACGAGCCAGAATGAGAATCGGTTCTTCTTCATATGACATATTAGACTTAATTTCAATCTCAGTCAAACTGATCACATGCGAAGGATCGGATTGGTATCTATGAAGCATCGAAACATGGAATACATTATGAATATTTTCTAGTTCAGGTGGCAACAACAGTCTATAAGCAACCGGCCCGATATGCTCTATAATCTCATATGGTCCAATGAATCTCGGACTCAATTTGCCTTTTAGACCAAATCTGAGTATTTTCTTCCACAATCAAAAAGACTTTATCTTCAATCTGAAACTCTATATCCTTTCTTTTCAAGTCTGTATATGATTTCTGACAATCCGATGCTATTTTCAGACTATCACGAATCACTTTCACTTTCTGTTCAGTCTCTTTAATCAAATCGACCCTGTGTATCTTATTTTCTCTGAGCTCGGTCTAATACAATGGCGTACAACATTTACGACTGTATAAAGCCTCGTAAAGTGCCATTTTTATACTAGATTGAAAGCTATTATTATATGCAAATTCAATCAAAGGTAAATATCGATCCTACGTACCTTCAAACTCGAGAACGCAACATCTCAACATATCCTCAAGTATCTGAAAGATTCGTTCAGATTGACCATCTGTTTGCGGATGGAAAGTTGTGCTAAAGTGTAGTTTCGTACCTAAAACATCTTGTAGTTTCTTCCAAAACCGCGATGTGAACCTCGGGTCTCTGTCAGAAACAATAGAAATAGGTACTCCATGCAATCTCACAATCTGAGAAACATATAATTCAGACAGCTTATCAAGCGAATAATCTGTACGAACCGGAACAAAGTGTGCTGATTTAGTCAATCTATCCACAATAACCCAGATCGCATCTTTCTTACTCCGTGTCAACAGTAAACTAGATACAAAATCCATTGTAACTCTATCCCACTTCCACTCGGGTATCATAATCGTCTAAAGTAACCTAGAAGGTACCTGATGCTCTGCTTTCACTTGTTGACAAACTAAACATTTCGAAATAAAGTCAGAAATATCTCGTTTCATACCATGCCACCAATAAAGCTGTTTCAGATCATTATACATTTTTGTACTAACCGGGTGAACAGATAATCGACTATTATAAGCTTCGTTCAAAATCATCTGAATCAACTTTGAATTCTTCGGAACACATATTCAGTTTTTGAACCTCAAAAAATCATTGGTATCAACTCAAAACTCTGTTACACAACTCGATTCACATTGAGCTCGTTTTGCTAACAAATCATTATCAAATTTCTGAGCATCACAAATTTATTGAACAAATAACGGTCTAGCTTTTAATTCAGCTATTATCGAACCATCATTGGACATAGTCATATGCGCATTCATTGCTCGCAAAGCAAACAATGATTTTTGACTTAAAACATCAGCAACAACATTAGTCTTTCCCAGATAATAGTCAATTACAAGCTCATAGTCTTTTAACAATTCTAAGCATCAACGTTGTCTTAAATTCAGATCTTTTTGAGTCATCAAATATGACACATAACTCTTTTCATACAGCTTTAACTATATGGAATCATAAGATATCTCTATACACACTTCTATTAGAACACACTTCAAATCGTTCATTGACACATTACTGAGAATCGTAAACATTTTATTCAACTTAGGCTGAACGAGTACTGATGTTTCGGTTGACAATATCTTCGTGCAAAAAGGAAAACTTCAACAATCAAACTAACTTTAATTTACTACAACATTTCCCAGATAGAACCGTTCCGATAGATATAATTCTGTATCAAATCTTCAATAATACAAATTCTTCTTCAAAACTATCCCTCAATTCACATATGTATGTTCAAAGTTTATTTCCAGTCTGGTGGATAGATTCAAACACATATAACCCAATTATCTTTTCAATCAAATAATTCAAATCAGACTAAACCGCTAAATCAGACTTTTCGAAGAAATCTTTTCTTCTCGTTAAAAGGATAGCCCCAAATATATCATTTTCCAGATTTGATCTTGATCTTCTATCATTTTCACTTTTGCCGATGTCGAATCTTTTACGAGAACTAAAAAAGAGTTTATAATAAAGCTGTCTCATATATTAATCATCGAAGTTCTGAATTATATTGAATTCACCTTTATCAAATAGAAATCATTGGGCCTTAATGAGAACGATGTCTCAACCCTATAAATAGATATTATCCCGGCTGTTAATAAAGCATTTGAACACAGAAGAAAATCAAATATGGTTTAAACAACAACCAATACAGAAACACAACTTCTATAACTCTGATAATGGTACTGCAGTACTCCCATATTTCAAAACAAAAATTATAATAGATATAACCATTTCCGTCAAATGGATATCTCTTACAGATAATCACATAGAATCATGGCACTAAGGATTTTGGATCTAGATATTAAGGTTCTAAGGAGGAAGTCCATACCATTAGTGAAGGTTCTTTGGGGCAATCATGGCACTAAGGAAGCCACATATGAACCTGACGACTTGATGCGTCATCAGCATCCTCATCTGTTCGGATCAGGTAAATTTTGAGGTTAAAATTTATTTTAGGGGGTATAGTTGTAACGCCATGAATATTTTAAGTTTGTTTTATAAAAATTTACACAAATGTGTATATGTTACAGTGGTTAAGTGTTCTGGGTGTGTGTATTAGGTCTTGGGTTCAAGTCTCCCTTTTGCCCCAATTTTGTTTTCTTTAGATCCAAGCCTTACCCTTGTTGAGTGGGCTTATATACAATTTTTTCTTAATTCATATTAGAATGAGCCTGCTGGTTCGAGTGCTAAGGAGTTAGTATCTTAGAGGTCCTGTGTTCGAGTCCCTGCGTGAGCATGGATGTTAATTTTTGTTTTTGTTGGCCTAGAGATTTTGAGTGGTCTTGAAATTTTAAATTGGTTGGGTTGTTAGTGGATCTAGTAGGATGGTAATCAATTAGGGGATTTTTTTTTCCAAAATTCTTTTCTCTTTCTAGAAAAAAGCTGACGTTGGTTTTCCCCTTTCTCTATGTTTTCTATCAATTGACTATTCTTTTCCCTTGCTCTCTGCTTTCTGTCATAATTTTAATGTTCAATATCGGTATTGCGCTTCTTCAGTGTTCTTATGGGTTTTGGTAAGTGGCGATAGAAGTTTTGCTCGGGTTAGAGAGAATTTTCTTTAAATTCGTTTAGAACAATCTTGATTGTTATGTTGGTATTGAACTGGTGTTTTGGCAGCAACGAATCGTAAAGAATGTAACTTTCCTCTCACGGAATCATAGTTAGAGTCGTTCAGGAAATCAAGTAAGCGTTGAACACTCGAATTTTACCTTTGTTAGTTTCGATAGTTCGGTTTAATTGTATATTTAGACTATTTTTGGGTATCAATTTTAGGTGCGGGTTGGCTCAGAAGTGTTTTTGCATCAAAACCGAAATAGGTGTGTTCCCAAAACATAGAAAAATAGGTTTTGGTGAAAGTTGAAAAAGCATTTTTTCGACGCTACACAGGAGTGTGCCTAACTGTGTGGTCTGACGTGAGCGAGACACGGTAGTTTGTTTGATGAAGACGTGGCCATACGCAAGGCACAACCATGTGATGGTGTGAGTGTGGCCGTGTGGGCCAAACAAGCTAGGCCAAGTTACGAGCATGCCACACGAGTATGTGGGTTTTAGGTCAGGCCGCGTGGGCCATACGGGTAAGGCCAATCTGGGCGTGTGGCCCCACATGTGTATGTGGGCCCATAATTCGAAAACGTTTCCTAGGGTTGTACAGTTCATTCCGATCGACTGTTGGCCTACTGTAGGGTCGGTAAGGGCTAACCAAACCCCAATTTGTGTGATCTGATATTCTGATTCTGATTACTTTATCTGATATGGACTTTGGTACGAATTTGTTCTGTCTGCATATGATATTTCTGTGTACACTGCATGTTTACTTTTTTGGGGTTACGCACTGAGTTTCTGAAAACTCACATCTGTTTGCTTGTTCTGTTCAGGTAATCCACAGACTTAGGCGAATCGGTGTAGCGAAATCTCATGGTGACCACAAGTTTGTGAAGTGACTTTAAATATTGGTTTTATTTAATTAACGATTATTTCTGGGAGTTTTGTAATTAATGGGCTCTCTAGACTGTTTGATTTTTATTTTGGATTTGGATTTTCGTTTTGACTCTTTACCTGTGACGGTTGACTAAAAACATGGTTTTTACTAAAACAAAGGTTTTTCTGAAAATACGAACTGGAGTTTTTTTTTTCAAAATATAACGGTTTCTAAGACGTCTGCTGTAAATTATGTTTTGGAAAATGAATTAATTAAATAACACTTTCCATAATAGTTATAAACGAACATGGGTTATAAAACTTGGATGATTTATCGAACAACTTTAGAAAGCTTTATCGAAATAACACTATTTTCAAAACCCTTCTTTGTAACATCTTTAGATCCGGCCATAACACCTAGGTCAGGTTTGGGGTGTTACATCTTTCTTCGTATTTTTCAATAGGATTTCCATTATAATTGATAAGTTTTAAGGACCCATTGGTTCAATTGGAAGAATTAGTGAGATTTCATGTAATTTTTCATTTATGGAAATCTTAGGAAATTTGAGATTAGAAGTTCTAATTCATGCATGAATGATGTTAAGCTAGGTGATGGAAATGATAAAAAAATATAAGATTTAAGAATAACTAATAATTATTGGAGATCTTTGTACTATATTTATTAAGTCAGATTGAAAATTGATCGGGTAAATTGTAATCACCGAGTGTTTCAGATATTAGATATTTTGGGACTAAATCGAATAATGCACATTCATGCTTGTTTATCATATTTCTATGTCTGAATTATTTAACTAATGGATTTTCTGTATCTGAATTTATCGTATGTAGCTAAACACAACGTCAGGATGTCAAAAAGTAAAAGAAAAGGCAAAGTTGTCAATAAATAGCTAATCTAGTTTGTGCTCTCATAATTCAAGTTTGTTAGATAAATATATGCATATGTTTGATTCATTAAACGTCTGGAAATGGTAATCTAACAATGTGATATGTTCAAAAGGTATGTATATACTTGATTATGTGATTTGTGATTATTTGGTAGGTTGAATACATGAACATGTGCTTGTTGATGAAATACAACTAATAGTAATGATATTTGCCCTATTAACATTGTCAAATAGAGTCATGAGTATAATTGGCATGCCATAAGATTCGTTTCAATAGGTGGAAGATTCAGCGCTATGCGTGTACATATCGTCATAGTTCTTCAATACCTTGGGGGTCGAGAACATATCAACAACTCAAATACCTTAGGGGTTCGAACGTATTCTGGTGTTGGTGGGATTGGTGCACTTGTGCCCAATTAGCACTTCAGTGCATATTCGATATGATGGTGGATTGATCCGAGTATCTTTTATTATATCCAATATGGTTAATAGGGATTATAATGTAAAAATAATATATTGAACATGTATTGAATTGGTATGAGATATTGATATTACCATGAGATATGATTTTCATATGTTAAACTTGATGCAAATACCTTGAGGCATCAGAAATTATATTGGGAAATTGTGTAAAGCATTATTGTGAATAAAATGAAATGATAAGTAAGCTATTAGTGTATATTATATATACGTATCTTTGATATTAATATAAAATGATTAGTTGGCTAACTTGAATTTTCATGTTATTTATGTTTATTTGATTTCGTTATGTTTATATTTGAATTATGTTATCACCACTAAGTAACCAATACTCTGCATACAGATTTGTTTGTTTCCATGTGCAAGTCTCAGATAAAGCTAAAGAAATTTTGCATTCTAGCATCCAAATCTCAAGCTCAACTCGGAAGCCATTACAATCCTATTTTGTGTGTATATATATTGAAGTCATATAACATGTACCTAGGTTGGTTGACTTGTAAACTAAGTTAATTTTGGCAGTTTTGGCAAGTGACTTATAATGTTATCTTGCTTTAATTTTATCTTTTGATTACTAGTTAATTATGTTTGATTATGTGGGTTTGAATGTGTAATTTGGTTGGTTTAGTAATGATGAATTTAAGGTTATAATTTGGTGATGTTTGAGTATATTTAGATAGGTCAATTGGTTGAATATGTTTTTGAGTTATATTTTAGGTATGTTTAGCTTCATTTGGCTAAGGTTTTGGACATTTAAAAGTGCAAGATTTTGATCATTTGATCACTGAGCCTCGAGACAGAAAGAACATGTCTCAAGACCGTTAGGATGAATTTCATATCAATTTTTCATTCAAGAGCCTAAGGTCTCAAGACATACTTGTATAGTCTCGAGACAATCATTTTTAGGTCTCAAGACAACTGGTTTCTATCTCGAGATAAAAGAACATCAAAGCTAAATAGATTTTTCCCTGCTCCAAGTCTCGAGCCAAGAACATCTTATCTCGAGACATTCAAACATCGAAGAAAAAATAGAAAATCAGGGGAGGTTGGCCTTGAGACATAAAGGATCATACCTCGAGACACAACATGTAAAGTCTCAAGACATGTCAACTTTATAGCTAAAAATATTTAAAAAAATTCATGACCTGTCTCAAGACATACAAACCCTATCTCGAGACATAAACCTGAAATTTGACATTTGATTTTGGTTTGGAGTCCAAAACTGAAATTAACTTATCATATTTCTGTAATTAGAAGAAATATATTATTATACACTTTGAGCACATATTAATGTTTTTATTAAAATGATTTATTGTTTAAGCTTTTGAATAATGTGAATTAAACCTATTGAAATTATGTTGAATTAGTCTGAGTTGCTTTGGCAATGTAATGTGATGTCACACATTCGAACCCAATGATCGGGTTAGGTGTGGGGTGTCACATTTAGTGATATTAGAGCTAGAGTTTAGCCGATTCTTGGACTAAACTGAGTATTGTAATTGAGTTTAAAGGTACATTCCATTATCTATATCGAGTTCGAGTTGTGTTTTAATGCTAACATGTTATTGTTTGATCTTATATATAAATTAAAGATATTTGAAGCATTAGATAATAAAATTGGTGATGAGATTGAGGTTAGAACTACTTGAGTTGATAGAGAAGATAATTATGATCATGATGCACTGAAAGTAACCAAACCGATGCACATAGATCAGTTAAAGTTGCAAGGCCCTATTTGGAGGGCAAGAGGGATGAAACGCTTTTACACACCATTTTTTATGTCCTTGGGAGTGTTCTCAGTGTTGCACCCTAGGTCATGTCATCGATTGGCAGTTGAAAAGCTCCAATTAAAGAGTTGAGAAAGGATGATGCCATCGAATTCAATGGTGTGGAAGGCATCAGTCCAGAAACTTTTGAATATTGGTTAGAAAATGTTGAGCGAGTTTTAGACCAACTAGAGTGTACCCCACTCGAATGTGCTATATGTGGCGTCTCTCTACTTAAATAAGAAGCTTATCAATGGTGGTTGGCAGTAACCCGTCATTTTTTATCCGAGCAAGTTACGTGAGCCTTTTCTTGGAAGAGTTTAAAAACAAATATGTTATCACACCTAGTTTTCATTATGTTCTTGAAATTAAGAAGGATTTAGGAGTTAATTGCGAGAGATGGTAATTCAGCGAGCTCTATTAAAAAATTTGGAAATTTTTGTGGTTGATTGGTGATTAGTTAGGTCTCAATTCTAATTTAATTAAGTTGGAACTGAATGGTTCCTTAGTAGGAGACAAAATTATCACCAATGGATGGTTTATTTGAGAATCGATGATTGTGCGTGAAAGGATATATATATGAAGGGATTTATTTTGGAGGAAAAATACTTCTCATTTTTGTTTTCATTTTCTCCTCTTTTGCACCATCTTCGTTGGTTGTTCCAAAGGAGAAAATAATTGAGGAAAGCTTAGTATAGGGCAATGATCGTGAGGATTGAGTCTGGAAAGTAGAGAATTCGGTAAGCTGGTAAGCTTCTTAATCTTTCCATTTAATTGATAATGTATTCTAGGTTTTAAGATTTAACCACCTTCAGTTTAATTGGTATGTGGTTTGTCATGCTTAGCTGACAGGACGAAGAAGGTTCTAACATTGGAAAAGCTAAGCTAGTGAGGACGAAGGACAACATGTAAGCTTATGTACTCAACTATTTGAGTGTTGCTTTGGCTTGTTCTGGTTGTTGTTTGCTTGTCAAACTATAGGATCTCCTAAGAAACTCAAGGAGTTTAATTTTGTGCATTAGTTTTATTTAATACCCAAGACTTTAAAAATTACTTTCCAATATTATTGTATAGATTCTCACTAGGTTCTTTCAAACTTACGCGTATTTTACCTTGAATGTAGGGTCAAAGAATGAATCAATGATTGTTTGGGGACCAAGCTAGACACAGCCAAGTCCACGCGAATGGTGATGCAGTTGTACCATACATATAGAGGGGCACACTTAGAGACTACGCCTCGAGGGTTGAATAAGTGTATTTATATCGAATTAAGTCTAAAGCCTTAGTAAGTGTAAATAACAGGCCTAGTAGGGAAAAATGATTGTAAGAACGTTAGCACTTGTATATTAGAGAATTTATTCGAAGCTTAAATTCTAAAACATATTGTTATCCAAGAAATTAGAATAAAGTTGTATGGTAAATATGGGTTTAAAATTTGACGTTGTCTAAGTCTATAAATAAATCAAGCTAGAAAGGTCATTAAGAAATACGGTATAATTATGACATTCGGTATCTAGACCCGGTAATTGGATCGGGTATAGGGTGCTACATATGTTGGGGAACTTTATATCGAAAACAGGAAGTGTGAGTTCATTTTCTTAACTTGGGAAGGTTTATCTGTATCGGATTATGAGCAAGAGTTTCTAGAGTTAAGTCGATATTCCTTGAAGATAGTGTCGATAAAGAAAGAAAGTTGTGATGAGATCAGAGTATCATTGGTCCCTCTAAATGTAACACCCCAAACCCGGCCTAGACGTTATGGTCGAATCTGGGTGTGTTTCGAAAAAGGGTTTTAAATTATATATTTTAAGTTAAAACGTATCGTTTTATTAGTTTACCAATCAGAGTCTTAATATCCGGAAAAACTTGAGTTTATAATCTTATTTGAAACCATTTTAAGTTATCAATAATTTGCAACGGAAGTTTGAAAACGTTTTATTTGAAACCAAGCTCGTGTTTCCAAAAACCATTTGTTAAAACCATTTGTTTGCGTAAAGTGTTTTTGTCAACATTGTGGAAAACAAAGCAAAACAAAATCCAAATCTGAAAGTTAAAAACCATACAATCCAGAGAGTCCTAAATATTACAAACTCTCAAAAACAACCAGATTTTAAAATAAAATTGATATTACTAAATAAAAATAGTTCTCTGTCGAGTGGTCACCGCCGAGCCTCCGTCGCACCAACCCGTCTAAGTTTGTGGATTACCTGAATAGAACAGACAAACATATGTGAGTTTTCGTAAACTCAGTGTGTAACCCAACAGAAATAGTCATGCAACATACACAGAATTTCATATACAGTCAGATATAGATTCGAACCTAAGTCCATAATAGATACAGATATCAAAATCAAATAAACAGCACAGATATACAAAATCCTACCCCCAACCTCTACACACCATCTTTGACCATGCCATCACACCACGTGAGGTTAAAAACACCCACCCCCCAACATACTATATAGTGTTGATGCAACACATAAAAGAATAATATGCAGTCAAGCCGCCAGATTATAGGCAAAAGGTCACCTTACAGATCACTTCCTCCACATATGCAAGTCTCACCCCAAACACAGATACAGAATATAGAATTAACAGAATTAACATGTTTAACATGCTCGTATACAAATAACATATATATAGAATATAGGGTTTGGTTAGCCCTTACCGACCCTACGGTAGGCCCATAGTCGATTGGAGTGACCTGTGCAACCCTAGGAAAAATTTCAATATCCTAGGCCCACATGCTCGTGTGGCTTGCCCTGGCCTAGCTCGTGTGGCCCACATCACCACACTCAGACCGTCACACGGCCGTATCTTGCACACGGCCAGCCACATGGCCGAGCACATGCCTGTGTGGCATCAATAGTGCCCTTTTTCAGCTTTTGTCGAACCTTAATTTTTCGTGTTTAGGGTACACACCTAGTACGGTTTTGATGCTACTGCAATCCCGAGCCCACCAGAACCTAAAGATAGCATTCCAATGACCTATTAGCAACCAATTTATGATTTCATTAATGCAAAAACCGAGTAGCACAACCAAACTTACCACCAAGGAAAACAGCTACAGACACAGTTTAAGCCGTTGAAGTAAAATTCACTGATTCAACGCCTTTTTCTACGAAAGAAAAATCTTTAATGATAAAAAACTTCCAACCACACTACCACGCCAATTCCGAAAAGAAAGAAACGGACACACTAAATTCAAAACCACCATCAATAAAGCCTTACTTACCTAAACCGAATGGAAAGCAATGATTTTACAGATGCAACGATAGGAATTCAATGGATGAAAAGCAAAATTTGAGAAAAAATAAAAGAAAGTGGAGAAGGAAGAAATGGAACATCAAAAATAGAAGGAAAATTGGGAAGAGAGAGAAAAAAATAAAAAATAAAAAAAGATAATAAAACAATATCTCAATTCCCCCCATTATTCCACTAACTAACCGACACACTATCTCACAACTTTATTCTCATACAACAACTTCAGAGTTTCGATTCCACTGAACCTTTATCACACAACCAAAGCAAAATTTATCACCCGCGCTCATGTAGGGATTCGAACACAAGACCTCCAACACACTAACTCCTTACCACTCGAACCAACAGGCTCATTCTGATATGCTTTTACAAACAATATTACAAAAGCCTACCCAATAGGGATAAGGCTAGGATAAAAAATAATAGAATTGTCAAAAGTGGTACTTGAACCCAATACCTCACACACACACACCCAGAACACTTAACCACTGAAGCAGATACACATTTATGCCAAATTTCACCAAAAGCATATTTAAATTATTCAGGGCATTACACTACGAGTTCAGATGTTTTTAAATTTCGTCAATAAAGAATGTTCGAAAAAGCTTTGGGTTGTTGGATCTGCTGCCCTAAGTGTAGTATTTTTGTCAATATACACTTGTACTTTTTTGAACAGATTGGTTAATAAAACAAATTTATTGATTATGATTAATATACTTTGTATCATTTTCCTCAAATGGTTTTTGCAAGCAAAGCAAAATGGAAGCAAATGTTTCCTATTGGTTGTCTAATGTTTAACTAATACTAAGCGGTATTACATGGTCGGATCGTAGTATGAAAAAAAAGCTTATATTAGTAGCCTAACCTAAACATGTCCTTAATCTAATTAGGAATAAGCAAACCAATTGAAAAACTAATATTTCGTCTATCGAGTCCAATTGGGGAGATGCCTTGTCTTGGGCATTGGAGTGGATGACTCCCAGAAGATAAAGACATAGATGTGACTGATTGTACTGATAGTACATCGGACAGGACCCAAGTAGAATAGATCCTGATTCCATTTATGGATTTATTCACTTGTGACATTTATAGTATGGCATATCTAAATCCTAAGTGGATGGCAAACTATGTATGCGTGAATCTTACACTTTATTGTAAATAAAAGCCTGAGTTTAAATAGATAAGGAACCAAAACTTGGTGCTTTGGGTGTACGACTTCTGTTTTATGTAGTGTCATTCATAATAGTGGAATTCAGAGCCCAAAAAAAGGGGTAAATGATATCCTATTATTGGCATTACATGGTAGATGAAAAGTAAACGTGGCCACGAGTCATTCGTCTTTGTAATGGATGACTTGATCACTAATTGTTAGTGATTGAGTTTTCATGAAGTAAGATGTAATGGTTACCATGAGATAAAATAGAATCGTATTGGAAGAATGAATATTGTACCAAAGAGATCAATGATATCCTATGAGTGTAACACACTAATGACAAGGCTATTGAACGAGTACTAAATAGTTGCTTCTGTAATGGTATGTCGTTGGGGAGAGCTCAATCACGATACCATAGTGGAATGACTTTCTGACTACATGAGCTTATCATTAATAAGCGAAAACTCAAAACTTAATTATAAGTCATTTGAGCCTCAACTTCATATGTCCAATCGGTCCCTCCACTAGCTCATTAAAACCATAAATGAATTGTGTGTTTAAATAAAAATGAACAAAATGAATAGAAAAGGAGAAATGGGAAACATTCTGGAATTATTATGGTTTTTTTCAAAATGAAGAAATGGAATCATTTGGAAATGAATATAGGTTTCCAAAAATGAAAATAGAAATTTGAAATCCTTTGTAGAATTACTTAAAAAATGATGGAAGAATAAGTTTACGTTTTTAGACTGTATTAAAGCCTAGAAATGAAAATAAATCATTCAATCATAGTGAACATGTTGAGTTGTGACATATTAAATGAAATTTCTCAAAATTTTATTAGGGGTAAAATCGTTAAAATTTTAACAAGGGTAAAATCATTAAAATTTTACCAGGGGTAAAATCATCAAAATTTTACTAGAGTAAAATTGGGATGAGAAAATTATTTAATATTTAAATATTAAAGTTTATTTCGAGAAATAAAAAAATGATTCGAGTTGGATCACATTACAGAGTACTAAGTCAAAAAAGCCTAGGAAGTACTCGTAATTGGACTCGGTGTGAGAGAGGCCCAAATCCACTGATATAACATGAAGGAGGTGGTAACCCTAGTAGAAATACAAGTGTGAGTAGTTCACCCCTCTCCTACTCTAAGTAGGATATTTTTTTTCCATTTAAAATAAACTTTTACAACTCTACAAGGGTTCTACCTTCTCTTCCTCTAAATAGATGGCACCAGTAGAGCTATTACCATAACTTTTGAGAGATTTTTGTTTCTCTAAAAAATAGAGAGTTATTCTCAACTTATAGAAATATTTTCCAGAATAACAATTTTATTAGTTTCTATTAAAGAAGAGAGAATTTTCGTTTTCACCCTAAAAGGAAAAATTTTCTAATTTTTTGTTTCGATTCATTTGATTCAAGCCCACACTCGAAGAAACTCGTGGTACGAGAATAGCGAAGAAAATCGTTTGGTTGAAATCTAAAAAGCATCAAGGATCTGCTTATCCAAAAGCGCAAGTACAAATCTAATTAAGGTTTGTTGCTATAAGTATCACAAACTGGGTCGATTTTCAAAATTTTAATTTTATGTTGTGCAATAAAACCATTTTCAAACTAGATTTTTTTTCCCAACAATTGGTATCAAGAGCCAAGTTGTGTTATGTTTATGGTGTAAACCAAGACCAAATTTCTCTCTTCATATTATTTGATTAATATTTTATAACATATGTAATTCTTGTAATTATTCGTATGTTTAAGGGAATGTATATGAATGGATACAGTATTATATCTATACATTATATAGTTATTATTTTTTGCCAAGGTTGTGGTTCTTAGGAAATAGACCGTGGACTATTATCTCCATGTAGGATTATTTTTTATTATAAAATTCTTGTGAGTTGGAAACAGATATAGGACATAAATGTAAATTTTCTAAAAAGGAGTTCATGATGAGAAGAAGATGGAGCGATGGTAGTCAAAGACACAAGGGATGCCTTGTGAATAAAAACTATGTATTTTATGTTTATTATTTATTTTCTAGAAATAGAACCATGAAAACATTGGCTGGCAATTTTATTTTATTACCCATCTTTTTATATATTTGTTTAATAATTATTTATGATATAATTGTGATATATGTGTATGAGATGATCCACAGTTGATCTATCAAAGATAAGAAGTGTGGTAATGAGAAAATACATGTGTTGTATTGTTCCATTCACTTTTTTAAGTTATTTAATTACTGTGAGAAGTGTGGTAATGAGAAGGTGCATGTTTAGGATTAGATCTGGCATGAAAAGGCCTAATTTTTAAGTAGTCAAATACGACTCACCTCTCTTTCCTAGGAACCTACCTAGTACACGGTTCACATTCACTTCTTCGGTTTTCCCTTAAAAGGAAAACTATAGAGAATCAAAATTGTTTGATTGATTCTCTTGAATAATTGAATGTGAACATTATAAAATTATCATATCATGTCATGCATACATGAGATAAGCATATCATATAGTTTAGGAAAGAATGTCACATGTACTTGCCATGCATATATTTATCATACATGATTGAATTTGGAAATTAAAAACCTTGCATATTTTTTTAAAATATTGAGTGGGAGAATATCCCTAAACAAGACCTACAGCCTCCATTAATGGTCTCTTGTGATGACATGAGCTAAACCTACCCCAAGGTAAACGTTGTCATATAGATTTCATTGAGGAGACTTCCTGAAAGTAAGCAGAATTTTCTTATGATCATATGATAGTTGGACCGGCCCTTTTGGTAGGTATTATCATGTGATACATTAAGAAGTTTTCTTGTCAAAGAGGACGACTAGTCATAGCATGCTACTCAGTGACATTGTCCCAAGATAACTCATTTGTGGTGCCTGATGCGATAGGTGTTGAGTTGATGGTTATATACTCAAGATCATCTAGTTAAGTAACTCCCCAATGAGTTATGCATAAGTTAGAATGATGGTCAAATGTTACATAATTATTAGTACATGTGAATGCCTAAAGAATTAGGGTCATGTACTAATTGAATTGAAATTCATATTCGTACTAGTTGATCATGATCACCCCTAGGTGGCTTGATTCAATGGGTGTGAGAATTATCGTTGTAACAGTTTACAAACGTTTTTTTTTCCATTTAAAATAAACTTTTACAACTCTACAAAGGTTCTACCTACTCTTCCTATAAATAGATGGCACCGATAGAGCTACTAAGTGTTATTCTGTCAAAAAATAGAGAAAATTTATTCTCAAATTATAACCATATTTTTCAAAATAACAATTTTACTGATTTTTATTAAAGAAGAGAGAATTTTCGTTTTCACCCCAAAAGGAAAACTTTTTCTAGTTCTAATTTTTTTATTCAATTGGTTCGAGCCCACACTCAAACCAATTCTTGGTACGATACTAGTGAAGAAGACCATTTTGAAAGCTAAAAAACATTAAGGATCTGTTTATCCAAAAACACAGGTATGAATTCAGTTAAGGTTTATTGCTATGAATATCAAAAAACCAGGTAAGTTTTCAAAATTTTAATTTTTTGCTGCGAAAGACAACCGTTTTCAAACTGAATTTTTTCCAACATGGGTTGGGATAAAAAAAACCCGCTGAGATCAGTGTTACTAGTAAAAGGGTCGGAGAAGCTTGTTCGCTTCTTGCACCCAAGCGAGCTAGAGATTTCCATAGGCCAAGGAGATCAGTCCCCTCAAATTTCAGATTGGAGAGAAGTCAGCCTAGACAGCCGTTAGTCTCTGTGGCTAGTAGGAGTGGTTCAACTCAAGCTATAAACATTTCAAATTGTGAACATCGTGGGAGAAACCATAATGGTGAGTTTTGGAAGAAGACATGAGCATGTTACCGATGTGGTTCTACGAACCAAGATGTTAGGAATTTTATTATTAAATTGAATGATGCTCCAGTACAATCTCATAGATCCACTCCTACTTCATGGGATCAAGGTCCTACATGAGGTGGTGCCGCTTTAGGTGGTGGTAAAAGAAGAGGTAATGATTCAGTTACTTCTCAACTAGAGGCGAGAGCTTCTACCTCAACATACACCATATGTACTCGAGAGGAAGTTGACACCACAGATGTTGTGTCATGTATATTCTTCATATTTAATATTCCAGTGCATACATTAATCTATCCCATGTCCATACACCCCTATATTAGCACTAGTTTAATTGTTTTGGGTAGTTTCACCGCAGAAAAGTCTAAAATTGAGATGAATGGATCGAGTCCACTAGGTTAATCAGTAATAATGAATCAAGTGTCATTTTTGCCTATTTTAAATCAATGGTAAAACATTTTTTGCTAATCTTTTTATTATGTCATTTAAGAAATTCGATATGACTCTGGGAATGGATTGACTTACAGTGGTGTGATTTTAGACTGTCGACAAAAGAGATTTGGGATCCAATGTCGAGAGGGCGATATTATGATAGTTGAAGGCATAAGGTTGAGTAATGTCATTCAAATCATATCCGCAGTGCAACCCAGTAAACTTTTGAACCAGGGTTGTAAGGCGTTCCTATCAAACTTCATTAACTCAACCTCTGAATATCTAAAGTTGAATGAAATTTGAGTCGTATGTGAATTTGCGGATGTATTCCCGAAAGAATTACATGAGTTACCTCCTGATTCTGAGGTGGAGTTTGCAATTGAAGTTTACTTTGGTACGACTTTGATGTTTATCGCCCCTTATCATATGGCATCGGTTGAGTTAAAACTGTTGGAAAAAAATAAGGTTTGATAACAATTTTCTTGCACAGTGAAAAATAAAAATTTTGAAATATGAGTCGGCTTGTGATATTTATAGCAATAAACCCTTTAGCAAAATTACACCTCTATTTTTGGCTAAACAAATCCTTTACGTACTCGTGTTTCCATCGAATGACCTTATCCACTATTCTTGTACCATGAATTGCTTTGAATGTAGGCTCCAACGATTCGAGTCAAGCATAGAATCAGAAATAGTTTTATTTACTTTTCAATGTGAAAACAAATATCTCTCTCAGTAGAAATCGATAGAATTGTTATTCCAAAAAATATAATTTATATTTAAAGAATAAAACTCTCACTATTTTCAGGTAGAATAACAATATCTCAAAAGTTGTGTGTTTTTATCCCTACCAGCGCCATCTATTTATAGGGAGAAGAGGTGAAACTGTATTTGAATTGTAGAAGTCTATTTAAAATAGAAAAAAGGACTCCTAGTCTAACTAGGATATAGAGGGCGACAACCCTAGTTAAACAAACTAGGGTTTGTCGTCCTTCTCTTTAAACATTAAGGGCTTTTGGGCCTCTCCCATGTCGAGTTCAACTACAAGTAGTTCTTGGACTTCTAACCCAGTACTTTATAATTCGATCCAATCCGATATTTTTTTCTATTTCTCAAAATAAACATCTCAAATTAATTTAAATAAATTAACTTTTCAATTAAATAATTTTCTCAACCAAATTCTAAATCTGTTAAAATCATGACGAATTTACCGTAAAAAATCTATGAAAAAATATATTATATTTCTACATTCAATGGACCCACTATGACAAAATGATTTATTTCCATTTTCCAACTTCATTTAATTCAAAAACCATAAATTCATTTCGAAGTCATTTTCATTTTGGAAAAAACCACATTCATTTCCAAATGTTTCTCATTTCTCTATTTTTACCATTTCTATCCGTTTATGTTCATTTGTTTCAACATACGATTAGGGCTCAAATGATTTATAATTAAGTTCCAACTTTTCGCCTATTAATTATAAACTCATTTAGTCACGAAGTCATTCCACTATAATATCGTGATTGAGCTCCCCCCAACGGCATACCATTACGAAAACAACTCGATTAGTGCTCGTCAAATGGCCTTGCCATAAGTGTGTTACCCTCATAAGATATCCTTAATCTTTTTGGGATAAATTTTTTCTCCCAATATGATCCTATTTTATCTCATGGTAATCATTACATCTTCCTTCATGAAAAGTAAATTACTATCAAATAGTTATCAAGTCATTCATCACAAAGACAAATGACCCGTGGCCACGTTTACTTTTCATCAACCATGTAATGCCAATGAAAAGATATCATTTACCCCAATCTCGGGCTATGAATTCCATGGTTGTGAATGACACTACATACTGCAGAAGTCGTATACCCAACGCACCAGCTTTCAGTTCATTATCTATTTGAACTCAGGCTTTTACTTACATCAAAGTATACGAGTCATACATACATAGTCCATCATCCACTCAAGATTAATGTATCTCACACTTTAAATGTCACAAGTGAATAAATCCATATATAAATTCAGGATCTATTCTTATTTGGTCCAATTTGATGTAATGTCAGTCTAGTCACATCTATATCTCAATCTTTTTGGAGTCATTCATTTCAGTGCCCAAGACAAGACATCTCCCAATTACACTAAATAGACAACATATTAGTCTTTTAGTCAGTTTTCTCATTTTCGATTAGACTAAGTACATGTTTAGGTTCTTTTATTAATATAAGTTGTCTTTCCATATTATGATCTGACCATGTAATACCGCTTAGTATTAGTTTAAACATTAGACAAGCAGTGAGCCAATATTTTATTCTATTTTGCTTTGCAAGAAAAAATCACATAAGGACAATTATACAAAATATATTAATGTAATCTATGAATTATTTTATTAACCAATTTTTTCAAAAAAATTTACAAGTCTACATAGACGAAAATATTACACTTAGGGAACCAGATCTAACAAAAAGAACTTAAAGTGCAATTGCAAGGCTTGTTAGATCAAGCCTTTATACAATCCAATACATTGCCTTGGGGAGCATCAGTTTTGTTTGTAAAAAGGAAAGATGGCACGACTACTTTAAATTGATTACTGACAGTTGTATAAGTTGAATAACCACGTGCGCGCGTGCTTAGAGAACAAACATTTTTATAAAATGATTTAAAATTTTGGTTTTAACTGTAAGCGTACAGTGTTAGTTGTAATATTTGTATTGGCAATGGAACACTAAAGCATTCCAAGGATTGAACCCAAAGGATTGCCAAATTGGTAAATGTGTTATCAAGTTAATTACAAGTTAAACAATCACTAATCTAATTGAGTCAGAAATTATTAATGAAAATTCAAATACAAATTGCTTATAAACTAAATTTAGATTAACAAATAAAAATATAAAACTAACTTTCTTCCTTTTAACTAGAAACTAGGCAAATTGATTGAAATAACAGTTGAACGAGTCATGGATTACTAACTAAGCTGATAAACCTATGATGATTATATTGTTTGTCACTCTTAGCTAAAAATCTCCTCTCGATCTCATCCTAGACTAAAATATATCCCCTAGGTTTTCCTCTCAGTCTCACCTAGGCATATAAGTTTCCTCTTGGCCTCACTATTTAGCACAAGTGTATCAAAGTCCTACACGATAGAGTTTCTTCTCGATCTCGTCTATCTAATTATTCCACTAGAGGCGTCCATTATAGTGTAATATGCAATTTAATACACTTGAACAAAAAGCTAATAAAATCATAGATAACAACTTAGCTAAGTAACCCATTCATCAATCAACCAATAAAACACTTCAGCACATGATTAAACCCAAATTCCACACAATCATTTTAACAAACACATAGTAAGCATAAAATATAAAGGATAAGGGTTGAGAAAATTCTCATTAATAGATAAACATCCAATGAAGCACAAGCGTTTAATATATATCCATCCACAATGTTCCAGCAAAAACGAAGAAATAAAAATACTACAACAAAAACAAAAGGAAAAGAAAAGAAAACCTAAACTAAGAGCTATGAAACTAAGGAAAATGTTTTTCAACGAACAAAATTTGAAAACAAAGGCTTATAAAGTTGTATTTATAGCCTACTAACATTTAACCTAATATTGACCATTTATGCCTTTAAATGAAAAATAAACTTAAGCTTGTTTAGACATAAAACAATCTTGAGACTGGGAGTCTTGGGGGGCTTGGTATCGCAATACCCAAGGTCTAATATCGCGATACCAGTGTAGATTACCTCTATTCTCTTCATTTCAACACTGTCAAGGGTATCACGACTTTCATGCTTTGATATCGCGATACTCCCTTCTTAATGATGTTTTCTTCACGTTCGGGACACCATAGACTCCTTACACCACTCAATCACATTGTTAGGTTCCCCATGGCACGATTGGCCAATTTGGATATCAAAAATGGCTTAAAACTAATAAATATAATTTATTAATAACAAAACTAAAAAAACATATAAAAAGACACCTAAATTGCTCAAGAATAAGCTCCTTAAGTGTAGTGGAGAGTCTAATTTGACATATCAAATTATGGCAGACCAAACTCTCCCATACTTAAGTCTTTGCTTGTCCTTAAGCAAAGACCTTAGAGACATGTACAAAAGACGACCCTTGAACAATGAACACAATTGATAATCAAGTAATGAATATGTAAGGTGTAATAAATTCTTCTACTATACAACTTAAGAATCATACATTTCAAATTCACAACTTTGGAAGCAAATAAAGCTAGTTCACAAAGTTAAATAGTTTATAGACATAAAGGTAATCCCATAAAAGCATACTTCTTCAAGTTATTTCATCAAAATGAGATATGTAGATATGATGTATCTATACACGAAAGAATTCAACTTATTCATTTTGTGCTAAGTTATTGCACATTCCAAATTTGTAAACAGAGATGCTAAGGTCACATAGGTTTTTTGGCTTGTAACGTTCTAAGGCTTGGGTTGGTATGAATTCAAAGAATATGTCAGCTCAAAATGGTTCAAGCAGTATGAACAATATAGCACATAGCATTGCTCCCATATCCCCCCATATGTAATCATTAAGCTCACCACCTTAATTCTCCTTCTTTCGCCTTCCTTAGCTCTCCAATAATGTGGAAGATATGGTTCTATAGTAGCTAGTACAAGCAACTTAGCGAGTATTTGTGCACTATGACAATAAAAAGCTTGATTTCTCCTTTTGAGCGCTTTTTACAATTTTTGCTATTTTCACTCACAATGCTTTTATATCTAACCATGTTGTTTATTCACTCACTTTGCTTTTGACTCTCACAATTTTTTTTCTTTATTTGCTCACATTTTTCGTTCTTCACACATTTTGTAAGAGCCTTTACACGCTATATCAAACCATCTCTTCACTATTCGCTCAATTACATTTTTGGAACCTCTAAATTGTTCCCACCTAATCCTCAATGTTCCTACCAAATTGTTCTCATTTGACATGTATCTCTAAAGAATAGCATTTCAAACACTAAGAGATGAAAGGTTTTCAAGCTTATCAAACCACATCAAAGAATTTGATTGGGAGACTTATTATCCAAGTTGACCCATGCTTTTGTTTTGTCAAATATGTTACACCCAGGTGGACCAAATCTCACCTAAAACTCAAGGAGATAGAAAATCCTTCATCATTTTTTTTTCTATTTTTATGTGTTTTTAAGTTGAATCCTCTGTGGAAGTTTTAATTGAGTTTTTCTTTAATTTTTGGGTTTTAGATGTTCATTTGTGCATGGGTAATTTAGATAATTTTTTGGAATAACCATTTAGATCTGGGTGTCCTGAGTAACTATCTTAGTCCATATTATACAATAAAATCAATCAAGTGTAAAATACTCTTAAGAACTGGATATGTGGAGAATGACTTGGCCATTAGCGAACCAAACATAAGGTGAGTATCTTAGAAATGGTAAATAAATGAAATGAGTAAAAGAATCGTATTTTATTTAATGAGACGAAAATATGAAATTGTGACTTTCGAGTCAAATGATGAAATGATTGCAGGAAGAATTTCTAAGAAGAATACGAGGCATTGACGAGAAATTTATCATTTAAAAAACAAATACCCGCACGAGAACAGGTGAGATAAATATTAAATAGTCACCGAATAGATTTATTTACTGCACAAAAACAAAATGTTTAATTGTATTACCATCGGATATCATTAAACATCACAGATTTAATTGATATCTCTCTATCTGTAACTGTTGAAAGAAAATGACAAAAGGTGTGTGAAAAAAAAATCAAATTCCTAGATACATACAGCAGGAAGGGTCAGAAAAAGTACGAGCGGGTTTTCGGGTGCAAGGACGAATAAGGAAAAGCTGATGAAATGACACGTGGAGTAATAGGGAACGTAGGATGGACATGAAATGGGAGATTCGAAAAAAAAAAACCTTTTAGTTAGATTTGATTGATTGGAAGTGTAAGAGAAACCGTAGAGATACATTTGTTCTTACATCTTTGTCTTTCTTTACATTACTCAACAAAACCCGGAGATTTATTTATTTGTTTGTTTTTATTTCTTGTTTTGTTAGAATTTAGACAGAGGGAGAGCTGGTTTTGTCATAAATGAGGTGAGGGTGTTGCAGTTCTCATGGCGGCGTTGCAGGGGCTTTAATTCCCCCGCATTATTGCTTGGAATTGAAGGGATGAGATGATGATGACCAACCAAAACAACCTTTGAATTTTAATTTTATTTTTATCCTAAAGAGAAAATATATCCATCTTAAGGATTTTTAACCTTAAAAGCTGCGACCCAAAGATCAGAGGAAAGAGGAACAGCCTCTTCTACTTAGAACTGTAGTCATTCAGGGTTGGGGGTTCGGGAGATCGGTCAGAGTCAGGAACATAGCCCACCCCCCCCCCCAAAAAAAAACAAAAGAAAAACAAAGATAGTGTCAAAAACAAAACCCAACAAACACTCACAGGCTAACAGTGGTCTTTAAAAACCTACCAGAAAAAGGTTTTACAGTTGAAACCCATAAAGGCCCCAGGGAAAATCCCAACCAGCTCATCAAACTAGTGATCTGTGGGTGGGGTGGGGGGGTACTAATACTAAATAGGGCGTTTTCTGCTATGGATTATTGGTCTAAATTGAGATTTGTTTCAGCTTTTGAGTGTAACAAATGGCTGGCTTGTTCTATCTAGGTGGACGAGAAGCAGACACTGGAAATAAACAAGAAGAAGATAAAGAAGAGAGCCTGTATTTGTATAGGAACGAGGAGATCTACAACAAGGGTTTTGAGATATGGCCGCAGTATTATTACCACCAACAACAACAACAACAGCAGCAGGAAAACGTGAACACCATCTCGTTTGGAGCGGGCCCTAGTCGAAGAGCTAGAGGGTTTAACTTGTCTGATGAGCCGTCTTCGAGATCAGTAGGGTTTACTGTTATGAAACATGGGGGCATGAATTGCCAAGATTGTGGAAACCAAGCTAAGAAAGATTGTGCACATATGAGATGTAGGACTTGTTGTAAAAGTAGAGGGTTTCAGTGCCAAACTCACGTTAAGAGCACTTGGGTTCCTGCTGCTAAAAGGCGAGAGAGGCAACAACAACTCGCAGCTTTGCAGCACCACCAACAACATGAAGACCAGTTTCGTGGAGAGAACCCCAAAAGGCTGAGAGAGAATCAAGGTTCTCCGTCTCTTGCCTGCACTCGACTGTCCCCCACTACATCAGGTAATGTTGTAGTTTAACATACAAACCAAGACAAAAATCAAATAGATTCTTAGCTAGACAAAGTTTAATTGGGTAAGATTTTAAGGGTTTCCCTTCCCATGGCTTCCCCAAGTACTAGCTAGCAGTACACCGACGAGATCGTATCGTTTGCGTGTGAGTGAGTGAGCTAGTCCACCTCCATGGTCATTGAGCCACCTGCTTCACCTTTATTTTTCTTCTTTTTTCCATTCATTCCGCCACTGTTTTCTGCTGAAACTGACGAAAAGCTCCCATAATTTTCGGAAAAAAAGTTTCCAAGAAAACTCTCTTTCTTCTTTCCTTTTCAGTTTGATTTTTTCTTCCATCTCTTGATTTATTTATCTTTTTTATTATCTCTTTGGAACTTGAAAATTAGGGTTGGAATTGGGTCAATTCCCTCCCGAAGTGAGTTCTCCTGCTGTCTTCCGCTCTGTGAAAGTAAGCGCTATGGACGATGAAGATGAGGAGTTCGCTTATCAAACGGCGGTGAATATAGCAGGGCATGTATTCAAAGGGATTCTTTACGATCAAGGCCCTGAAAGCCATTACACCGGTGGCGGTGAATCCTCTCAGCAACTCAATCTCATCACCGCCGCAGTTACCACAGCAGAAACTGCTAGAACCACAACAACCGCCGCCATTTCGAGCAATCCAGCAACGAGTATGCTAGACCCTTCTCTTTATCCAGCTCCACTTAACGCTTTCATTGCTGGTACGCAATTCTTCCCACCTCCAAGGTCTTGATTTACAGGCCTATTCTCCAATAGAGAGAGAGAGACCCTTCCTTTTTTTAACAAAAACTTCCATTAGTCAGAAACGACTCTAGATATTATTTATCTCTAGCTTTCAGTGTTATTCTTCGTCATTGTTAAATGTTGCATAGAATTTGAATGACATTAGAAAACTGATCAAGATTCTGCATATGATATTTCCCTGTGGATGTTTAGTTTTGTTTTCAAATTTCAATTCAGATTTTCAGTGTTCGTTTTTTTATTCGATCGATGTAGTATGTGGATGTGTGCCCTTTTGGGTGTGAATTATTGGTTTTTTTATAGATAATTTGTACTTTTTCTTTTTCATCTAATCTGCTTTCTGATTGGTATTGAACTCGAAGCCAACTTTTTCCCGTTAATCCGTTTGCCTGCCGGATGGAAAATGGGCAAGAAAATTAGGTTTCGTGTTCGGCTAAACAAAGAAATCCATAACCATTTTTTTAATCCATTTACAATCTCTCTTGTTTTCTTTTTGAGATATAATGTACGTACGTATGTAGTACGTATATTAAACATCTTTTATACGTAAACATTTTCATAAGTTTTTTAGGGCATTTATATCAGAGCTGAAAAGAAAAATCAATTTCAGCTACTTGAATAGACGTGCATGGATGTGACCCTTTGCTAGAATATAGAAACCGTTGCTCATTTGCCGATGATTTTTAATGCATCTCTGCATATATGTGCATGTGATTTATGTTATATTTAGTGTGAGACTAGTGATATAGGGTAAGGTAAGGAGTTAATGGGATTATCTAGAGATGCTTCTGTTTGCAGGCTTCTAGAATTATCACATGGGGAAGAAACAGAAAGATTATGAAACTTTCCAAAGTTTCCATACTTTCTGACTTACAACGTGCTGCTCTGGTCATCTTTGATCATCAACATGTTTTGCACCCTTAAGGCCTTTACTGATGAAACTCTTTTTTATTTCCATAGCTTTTAGTTTTATTAACATTTCTAGTAATGAAAACTATTAGGGATTAATGAAATTATATCTTGTGTTTAACTTGGTGTTTAACCTAGTTAGTTCATCCATTCATCCTTCATCTAACTGCTTTGAATATAATTATGATTAAATGATTGGGTTGAAATGAATGGCAATGGCAATGGCTTGCTATTTTGATTCTCACGTACCATGTTAATCTTGTATATGATGATTATAGAACTTAGAACAGCATTAATTAAACATGAGTTTCTAATGGTCTTGATGTATTCTTTTCCTAGGGCTCTTTATTATCTGCACCTAATTCAATGGTCTTGATTATATTGGGTTGAAATGAAATGCCAATGGCTGCCTATTTCTTTCATGCACATAATTCAGCATATCAATTAGATCATTATACAAATCTCCGCAAGTTAATTTACCATACAAATTATAATTGAATGATATAATGTTTAAGATCTCTAAGAGAAATTAGGTCAAATAGAGAAGGGTAGTTCAATGTACGTACCCCTAAGGCTTTTTCTTTTTTTGGAATATTATGATTAAATAAGTGGAATAAAAAACAAAACGACATTGCAGTAAGGTAGGACGAATCTATTTCAACAGGCTCCAAATGAATTAATGGTAAATTTATTAAGGTCCGGTGCCCAACCTACTTTAACATTATTAAGACGAAATATTTATTTTTTTTATGCTTTGTATTTTTCTAGACCCCAAGGCCATTTCCAATCTCTAAAAACTGCCCAAAACGTAATTGATTCTATATCATAGTATTAATTTCTCTGTCGTTTTATATATATCGTTCCTTGATACTTTACATGGTCTTTTTTGTCATGTTCTCTTCCTTCTTGTTCTTTAGTTAATATTTATAGCTGTTATTAAAAGAGTTCTTGGCTGTATGTATTGTTTCAATGTTCTCATTTGAATGTTATATTTGATGTCAAAACATTTAATTTGAATTTGGTATGTAAACAAGGTTGGAGTACTCATTCAATATTTGTGTAATATAAATTTGCACGGAAGTATCACGTTTAAAATATATTTGAAAAAAGTTGAGGGGAAAAAACCCATCACCTGCATTTACACCGCTAACATAGTAGTTATAAATCTTAAGTCCTAACAAAGTTTGACGTAATCATTAAACCCCATTGAGATCGGTACTGCTACAATTCTTTTTATAGAAATAAACTTCGTAAATTATTGAATCGACAAAAGAAAATGATAAGATTGTTCCCTATTTATGCTTACAAAGTGAGGGGAAAATAAGAACGACAACAATGGCGCGATGGCAATGAAGATGACCGGAAGAAATATAGAGCTAGGGTTCCGACGTCATGCAATATAGGGTTAGGAACTAAGGTTTTGCTACATGACAGATCGTTGCCAGCGGCATTTTAGTGTTGTCTTGGATGCAATCTTTTATTTGTTTTTGGTCCAAAACTCGGTTTTCTTGGGAGTTTTTCATGTCAAAAAAACAAGGGAGAGAGAGAGAGAGAGAGAAAGCTAGCGGCCTGCTACTGTTTGCATGTAAAGCTAAGCTTATTGCCCGCCTGCACACTAGCCTAAAATTACTGTGAAACATTATTGGTTTGACGATTTGATAGTTAGCAGTCATTACTCATCTCTTCTTCAGCCTTTCTTCCAACAAATTATAAGTTGGGTAAATTCCACCATTAGCTATTGAAGTATGGTAAATTGTCATTTTAGCCACTTAACTAAAAAAGTTACAATTTTATCATTGAATTATTCAAAAATTTTCATTTAAGTTATTAGGCTGTTAAAATAATGTTATATGGCTTTCTCTATTCGCATTGTCTGCACTAATTGGAAGCTCTTTTTACCCTTCTCTTCTATAGTTCAGTTTTTTTTATGAAACATCTTTGGACGTCACGAATCTGCAAACCAAAATTTAAATATTTTTTCTCTGATCTCCAACACTGATTGTCATATCAACTTGGATCTAAGGTATGTTTCTTTACTCGTCAATAGGTAATGATCCACCGTACCGATCATTGAATTATCACTTGGAGCTCGCTAGCAAAACTTAAAAAAAATAATTAAAAGCCCAATGGCTTAAATTAAAACTTTTAAATAGTTCAATGACTTAAATGAAAACTTTCGAATAATTAAATGATTAAATTATAATTTTTTTAAATAAGTGACTAAAACGAAAACTTACTTATAATTTAATGACTAATGATATAGCTTACTCTTATAGATTTAATTTCTTATTAATCCTTCTTTCTTTCAATTATTTATTTTACATAAAGGAATCTTTAGTAGGAGTAGGAGTAGGAGTAGGAGGCTGAATTATTCGAATAATTAAGGATTTTTATTAATATTATAATAATTTTTTGGAATATAACAAAAAAATAAATTTATTACAAATCTAAATAACTTTTAGATTATTTACGGATATGAAGAAATTTGGGTTGGGAAAAGAGAAAACGGTTTCAAGGAAATTAATTTAATTTTTTAATCGTCAAATCAATTGTAAAAGTAGATTTAAGGAATGGCAAAATGGGGTAAAAGGAAATCGATTTTCTGGTTTAAATGATGAAATCGTACAAGGAAACTAGGCTAGAGAAAATCGATTTCCTATTCTCTAGGCAAATAAAAAAAAGACGAAAAATCATTCTGTTAGAAACCAATTTCCTAGCAGCCAACCTATTTTGAACCAATTTTTAGGAATCAAATTCTTTGACCAAACACAATACGAACTCGCTAACCACCCAACCCAATTTCATATAAGTACTCTAACACTAAACCGAATACCACACACTAAAAAAACCTAAACCTCATTTTTGAAAAATAAATTCTTCTTGCCTTTTCTTTTTTTGGGTAATAAAAGTTATGGCCAACAAAAAAGCTGTCAACAGTCATTTGCTTCTGTTGTATACATCTAGTTCCTTGTCTTGCCATCATGATATTTGACATTTTGGATAAGACATTAAATATCAACAAAAGCAACTTCAAGTCACCCACTCACATTTTCTATTCTAATAAGGATATTAATCTAAGATTACTCTTTATTCAGTGGTTGTATCTGTTACGAGTTAAAAGACGAAATCAAAAACGGTGCGTAGCATTTTAATGAAAACGAAGTGTGTAAGAGTTTTATTGAAACAGGGCAATTTTGAGCTAAGCCAATAATGAACAGTCTGGCAGTAACCAACCTTCAAATGGTTTTCTTTTCTCTTTCCTTTTAAGCATTTCCGTTGTAACCGCAAGGCATGAAATGAATACAGTACAAGTTTTCTTCCTAAAATTTATCTCTATTTTCTCTTTGTGTTTTCTCCCATCTTCCCCTTTCTCAATAGTTTTCTCTTTCGTATTTTGAATGCTAACAAAGGTATCAGAACTTTCCGATCACGATGGCGAGTGAAGGAGTAACAACCCGCGTATAAAAGGAGGTTCATGTGTTGCAACAAAAGGTGGAAAAGATTTAGGAAGAGCTCTCCAGTTGGATGTTAAGTTTGACGCAAAACTGGAAAATCGACTATAGGGATTTAAGGATGACTTTCAGGAGAAATTAGATCTGAACTTCAACATCTCAAATTTGAGCTTCACGGTTTGTTTACGCAATATTTTGGTAGTCCTGCTGTGCTAATTCATGCCATTGTTCAAGACCGATGAAATGGCATTTTAGGAAGATGTAACACCCCTTACCCGTATCTAACGCCGGAATAGGGTACGAGGCATTACTAAAACACATACACTTGTAAACGTATTTAACCGAGTTATAAAATTTCATCTAAATTAAAACTTTCAAAATAATTAACATGCTTCTATAACTTTTCACAATATATCCTCAAAATATTATAATCATAATAATTAGGGCCTACTAGACCCGATACATACTCATGCAATTCAATGATTCATTTCCATTTCATTCAATTCGTAATTTCTCATGCTCACAATTTAAATCATATCACTACCAATTCTCATTTAATTCAAGTACAATTCAATGTCACTAAGTTTAACACTAATACGTATTTATCATTTAAATCAACGTTTATCGATTATACCATTCATTAACACATTTATGAAATTCTCAATTTTGCAATGAAAACATCACTTTAAAATAACATCATCCTGGTATAAATACACTACCACTTATCCATTTACTTTAATTCTTTTGGGCCCATTTGTCACTTACCATCCTTAATCAAATTAGGGAACGGTTACGGAAAATTGAGTACTTCACTTTCACTTTGCCATAGTATAACTATGGTCTTACGTATGATCACTTATCACTTGTCCCTGATCAGATAAGTGTAGCTAGGCTACCACTTATCACTTTGTCACTTGATCAGATAAGTGTAGCTAAAGCTACCACTTATCACTTTGTCACTTGATCAGATAAGTGTAGCTAAAACTACCACTTATCACTTTGTCACTTGATCAGATAAGTGTAGCTAAAGCTATCACTTATCACTTTGTCACTTGTCACTTATCAGAAGTACTCAAATCCGGCATTCCGCTCAATTTGATCATTTATTCAGTTTTCACATTTTTATTTTATTCTCATTTCATCAATAAATATATATTTCATCATACATTATATAATTCATGAAATTAACATTTAATTATTAAATTTCAGCCATATGAACTTACTTTTCATTATCTTTCCACACTCATTTTCTATGCACATCACACAAGATATAAACATATCATTCAACCATAGTCGCAAGCTAGTGTATTTAAACATAACTCTTTTCGGGGCTAACCACATGATAAACCATTTCAATGCATAACCTATAAATTTAACGTGGCATAGTCTAGCCACTACTTGGCCACAGCCTAAGCATGTATACCAAATATGTTAGCCAAATACACATATAGCATAAGAATTATAAGAATGGATGAGCACAACATTTATTCATGTATCAGGCTTACCAACATGTGTTAATTCATAAATCATTCATGACATTATTTCATGCCAAATCATATACCGAATATACCATACACACATACTATGAAACTTTATTTTCACACATGAGCTTAAACCATGACCAATAATGCACAAATATAAGCATCATATCTATTTCATCGTTTATCAATTATAATCAAACATATGACCAATTATACACAAATCATTCATATATTTCCCAATTTTCCTCCTCCTCCTCTCCATTCCACATCCTTAATGTGTATAACACACTTAATCAACATTAACTATAATTTCACTATTCACTCACATGTATATTCAAAGTTGTTTATCCGAGTCAAAGTCACTAAATTATTTTTTATCCGGAGCTACAGAGCTCCAAATTAAGATCCGTTAATTTTCCCTGAAACTACACTCACATATATTCTTACCATAAAATTTTTAGAATTTTTGGTTTAGCCAAATAGTACAGTTTATTCTTTTAAGTTTCCCCTATTTTGCTGTCTGACAGTTCCGACCACTCTTCACTAAAAATGAATTATCTCATTGTAAAAAATTAAGATGATGTTTCAGTTTGTTTCTTATGAAAATAGACTCATTAAGGATTCTAACCATATATATTATAACTCATAATAATTTTTGTAAAATTTTTAATGATTTTCCAAAGCCAGAACAGGGGAACCCGAATTCATTCTGACCTTGTCTCACAAAATCTATTATATCTCATGATTTACAATTCCATTGCTTACACCGTTTCTTTTATAAGAAACTAGACTCAATAAGATTTAATTTCATATTTTATTCATCCTCTAATTCAATCTCTACAATTTTTGGTGATTTTTCAAAGTTAGACTACTGCTGCTGTCTAAAACTATTTTAGTGCGTGATGTTAATTACCATTTTCCCCTAAGCTTTCAATAAATGATAATTTCATCCCTACTCAATTAACCTCTCAATTGAGCTGATTTTTCTCAATCAACACTTTATTCTATCACTTTAAACTACTTTATAACCTTTGGAAATCATAATTTTAGCACTAGACTTTAATTCCAAACATTTTCACAATTAGGTCCTACAAATCAATTTATATAGAAATTACCTAATAAAATCATCTCATAAACAAATTAAAGCTTCAATTTCATTATATAACATCATAAACTTCCAGAAAATATTCATAGCAACTTTCAACTTCTTTTATAGAATCAAAAACTAATGAATTCAACAAGTGGGCCTAGTTGTAAAAGTCACAAAAACACAAAAATTTCAAGAAATGATCAAGAATTGAACTTACTTGCAGTAAAAATATGAAGAACCAGGTTAAAGAAATCCTTCCATGGTGTTTTAGCTTATGAGAATGCAGGAAAATGAAGAGAAATCTAGATAATTCCACTTTGGTCCTAACTTTATTAAGCAAATTTTGCAATATTCCAATTTTTCCCTTAATTCTTCTTACTTTCTTGCCGATTTCATGCCTTAGCCGTCCAGCCCAAATAGACATTGGGTCTATTTTCCTTTTAAGCCCTCTTCCTTTTATCATTTAAGCTATTTAATCATTTCTTATAATTTTACATTTGTTACAATTTAGTCCTTTTTGTTCAATTAATTATCAGAACTTTAAAATTTCTTGACGAAAGTTTAATACTAACTTTTTATCACTCCATAAATATTTATAAAAATATTTATGGCTCGGTTTAAAATCTCTGATGTCTCAATACCTTGTTTTTTATTCTAATTATTTTAATATTTATTTCTAGTGCACTATTCACTATTTAAAATTTTTTCCTAACTTCACATTTAACTTATACTCACTAAATTAATAATATTTTCTACTCATTTGTCAAATTTACTGATCTCGAATCACCGTTCTGACACCTTTGAAAATTCAGGGTATTACATTTTTTTTATTTTTTTCTCGTCGGATTTGTGGTCCTGAAACCACTGTTCCGACTAGGCCTAAAATTGGGCTATTACAGAAGACCAGCCCTAGGGTTCCCTCCAAAAGAACCCCTTGAAGCTCCTCCACCCCCAACCGTTCTTACACAAGTAAAAGGGTACCAAGAAACGAGTTTTAGAGTGGGATGCCCTCATTTTGATGAGACTGGCTATAGGGTTTGGTGGTCTAAGTTGGAGCAATTTTTTGAAGCAGAGGTAGTTCCTGAGAATGATAGAATTTGTATTGTAATGATGAACTTGGAGGGTCGAGTTCTTGACTAGCATCACTTTCATGCCCAGAAACATGAAAGGTTGCACATGCTAGATTGGCCAAGATATGCCATCAGTTTGCGAGAACGTTTTGGCTCAAAAAAGTTCAGAGACCCCATGTTAGAACTGGTAACCCTTAAGCAACAAGATTCTGTGGAGCATTTTCCATGATTTATTTGTCAGCTTGTTGAACCAGATACATTTGCTTGAACAATATGCTTTAAGTATTTTCATTAGTAATTTGAAACATGATGTTAAAAAATATTTACAGTTATTTAAGCCTCAAACCTTAGTTGATGCTTTTCATTTAGCCAGTCAGATGAAGAATATTTTGAACACTTCCCCTAGGAGGGGGTTTTGGTATGGCTCAAATGTTAAATAAAGTGCTACTCCAAGTAGAGTTGTTTCACTGGTTACATCTAAAGCTCCTATCACTGCTAATGCAGGGTATTCTAGTGGAACTAATGTCCCCAGAGCATCCTCTAAAGGAATCAACCAACTCTAATGTCTGAAAGGAAATAAAAGGGTTTATATTTTTTGTGCGGAGCCAAGTACTATGTTGGTAACAAATATGTCAAAGGGCAGTTATACCAGGTATTGTTGGAAACTCATTCTGATGGAGAATGAGAGGATTTCTGAGAATGTTCTGACCAGCTAGAGGATCCTCCCACAAAAGACAAACAGCAAGAGCCTGTGATATCGCTGTATGCTATGAAAGGGTCATAAGGTCTCCACACAATGAGGTTTGAAGCTCTTATGGGGAATACCAAAGCCATTGTGTTAGTGGATTCAAGTAGTACCCATAACGTTTTAGATACAAGGGTGGTGAGTAAACTGCCTTTTCCTATAGAATACCAGGAACAGTTAAAAGTAGTTGTAGCAAATGGTAGCTGCTTAATAACTACAGGAACATGTAGGAAAGTTAAGTGGGAGACTCAATGTTTCTAGTTTGTCATAGATTTTATGATGCTACCTTTGAAAGGTGTGATTTGGTCTTTGGAATACAGTGGCTACTCTTACTAGGACCCATCTCTTGGAATTTTGGGCCATTAACTATGCAGTTTGATTTCAATTAAAAAAATTGAACCTTGCAGGGTATTCTTTCTGGTAGCATACATGTCATGTCAATAGCTCAGTCTTCAAGATCTTTTTCCACTACTGATCAACTCTTATGCCCCTGCACAATGCTAATGATTTCAGCTGCTCAATTGTCCATACAAGCAAATGGTTATCAGCTTCATGTAGGCATACAAACACTCTTGGAGAATTTTTTAGACATCTTTGGGATCTCTGTAGGCCTGCCCCCAACAAGACCCTAGGACCACAAAATTCCCTTGAAAGACGAGAATGTTGTTATCAAAATATGACCTTACAGATACTCCATGGTTCAGAAGGCTGGAATAGAAAAGATTATTCAAGAAATGTTGTACACTAGTGTGATCAAAGACAATATTGGTTCTTTTGCTTCACCCACAATTATGGTTAAAAAGAAATATGGTAGCTAGAGGCTTTGTATAGACTACATACAACTCAACCAGCTAACCATAAAAGATAAATTTCCCATTCCCATCATCAAGGAGTTGTTGGATGAGCTAGGTCATGCAAGAGTTTTCTCCAAGTTAGACCTCAAGTTAGGATATCATCAAATAAGGATGAATGATGTTGATATCCAAAAAACTACCTTCAGAACTCATGAGGGGTATTATGAGTTCTTGGTAATGCCCTTTGGGCTCATCAATGCTCCATCAATTTTTCAAGCACTCATTAATGCCATCTTTAAGCCCCTTATGAGAAAAATAATGGTGGTATTTTTTATGACATTTTAGTATTTTCAGCAAGCTGGGATGAGCACATAGAGCACCTTAGGGTGGTTATTCCAAATCCTAAGGCAACACACACTCTTTATCAAGCAAAGCAAATGTTCGTTTGGAACTGAATAAGTTAAGTATCTAGACCATGTGATAGCACGAGGAACTGTAGCCATGGATAAAAAGAAAGTGACATGTGTTACCAATTAGCCTACACCCACATGTATTAAGGAATTGATGAATTTTTTAGGCATCACTAGATACCACAGGTGATTCATCAGATATGATGATATGATAACATAATGAATTGGTACAAGTTAGAATGATTTTTATGCTTATATATGTTGCATTTTTCTGGTATGAAGTAGAGGTATCGATATTGATGTTGTAAAAATGATACCTCTGTGATTTGAAATGTGTAGAAAGTTAGAATCGTAAATTGGTATTGATACCCTATCACGAGTATTGATACTTGGGGTAATTTTATCAATACTTTTGTAAAGGTACCAATAATTTTTGAGACTTTGATTTTAGACGAGAAAGAGAATACTGATTTGGTGCCAATTTTTCAAAGGTATCGATATCGTACCAAGAAAATATCAATACCCTTATCCTAGTATCGATACCTATGTATTTGTCTTGGAAATTTTGCTAAGTGATCCTAATGAATGATTAATTATATTTATAAGTCTATTTTAAGTATGTCTAGCATGTTCTAATGATGGCTAATATATGTTTGACTGAAAATTGATAAGATCACTGTTAAAGAGGGTGATTTTTT
Source organism: Gossypium hirsutum (assembly GCF_007990345.1). Classification (NCBI taxonomy): domain Eukaryota; kingdom Viridiplantae; phylum Streptophyta; class Magnoliopsida; order Malvales; family Malvaceae; genus Gossypium; species Gossypium hirsutum. The sequence goes on along the minus strand of NC_053437.1, from coordinate 18,083,582 downwards.
AATAATGTGACAATTTACTATGAGTATGACATAAGACGGTGGTGTAGCATCCTGATATTTGGGCTTGACGACTAGGCCGGGTATGGGGTGTTACATTTAGTGGTATTAAAGCTCTAGGTTCATTAACTCTTGGACCTAGGTGATTGTTGTGTGTTAAGGTTTTGTAACCCACGTATCTAAATTTCTTTATTTTCTTAAAATTTGTGATATAACTCAGTTTGAACTGCATAAGATTGTTTGAAATGTTCTGATTGAATCGCATCTGGGGTAAGAACGAGAACACACTACTTTAATCCTAAATATGATATAACACATTACTTGGATCATCTCCTCGCCACTCACACTGTTTATTTGTTTATTTGTTTGTTTGTATGCTAGATTATTAGATATGCCTCATAGACGTGTTAATGTGAGTGCGAATGTATTCATTTGTTCTAAGTGCATTAGTTAGTAAGTTGGAAATTCCAATAGAAGTGCTCGATGAGGGTTTCATTCAAGCCAGATCAGGTAGTAGAAGTATGGTGGTAGATTTAGGTTCTGTGCCCTCGTAAAGTTTAAGTGAATTAGCTAATAAACAGAGAATCTCAGTAGTGACTAGTGAATTAGGAAAAAATGGTTAAAATTTATTTAGACGAGAGTGTGCAATTTTGGTAATGGGTTTATTTTTATAAATATCACAAATTGGCTCAATTTTTAAAATTTTAATTTTTCGCTGTGCAAGAAAATCGTTTTTGAACTGAATTTTTTCCAACATAGTTTCCATATTTACCATGGCAACTATCACATCCCATATTTTTATTGTTAAGTTTTCATAATTGTTTAAAAAAAACGTTTCTAGTTTGATGGTTAAGAGTTAGTGAATTTGTCCCTGAAACCCAAGTTTGGTTCCCTTCCCTTGCATAATGTGTAATTTTTTCTTTTTTTTTTCTTTCATCCCTATTTTTGTGCAGCCCCTACCTAGAAACCCTAAGTGTAAATGCTATTTTTTTTATCTTTTCTGTCAGCTTTTCTCATCTGTTTTTTTCTCCCTTATCATCCTACCCTCTCCTTTTCTCTCTACCCTATCAATTTTTCTCTTTTCTTCAACCTTTTGTCGCCCCATAACCTAATTTTATCACCATTATTGTACCGCCCCTCTCTTCCTCCATTGTTGGTGTCGTTTTACTTTGTTGCCCTATTCATTTTCTCCTTTTTTTCATTATTTTGTTGATCTTCTTTGTCGCACATTGAAGCCTTTTGTTGCTGCCATTTTTCTTGCATTGTCGCCTCTCTAAGCCCTCATCTTTTCATCTTTTTCTTCATTTTTGGCTGATGATTTTTACCTCCTTTGTTTGAATCCCCTTAGGCTATTGTTAATGTTATTTTCGATTTTGTGATCACTATTCATCACAGATCTAAAGCGGGTGAAGCGTAAGTGCTGATTTTTAACGAGATCTACATCGTTTTCTTCGTTTCTTTTTATTATGTTATGGTTGAATGTGTTTTTGCCTTGGCTGAATTTTATATACTACCTTTCATGCGCTTTAAATTTTGAAGGATCAAATCCAAACATCTCGAATCAGCAGTGAAATCGGAACTCATTCGTATCTTCATTATATTTTGAAATAGAGTAAATAGAGTAAATAGAGCTTCCAAAAGTTGGAACTGATTGGCAATACTTAATACTTGTTTTGGACGAACCCTATAAGGGTGTCTAGAGGCTGGTTTTAATTTAATTTCGTTCATGTTGTATATAAATCTGAACTAGATCTATTTAGGTTTAAGGCATGGAAGTTGAGAATTTTTTAGTTGTGAAACGGATTTGTGAATACAAGGTGTGGGTCCTAACTTTTGTATGTTTTAGTGTTTACTGTAAGTTGTATGATTGTTCACAAGTTGGTCGAATTTTGTTTTTAATTTCAATGCATGGCCGAATGGCATTATGCTATCCATGAAGTAGCTGATTATGGTAAGTAGTCGTAAGTTGGCCGAAAGCACTAAGTGACCCTCTAGTAAATGGTCGAATGTTATATGGCCTTAAAATGAGGTAATTGATTATGTAAGTATCTTACATATGGGCTAATTGTGTGTTGTGTAAGAAAATCGAGTTTGTAAAACGCAACAAAAAACTAGAGTTTTAAAACCTTTTCAAAAAATAAGAACTTGGTTGTGATATCTAAAGTAATAAACAAGTAATTAAAATTGTACCTTTTCGATTCGTCTAGGATGAATGCTTCGACCGAGTAGTCTTCTCTGTTATCCTCAAGCTCACGTCTATTGAGTGTGGCCTCGCTTCGAATCAGAAAATTTTTCAGAAAATTTCTCACAAAATTACAAGTGCAATAATTTCACAATTTCTTTAAATTTTGGGTCAAGTTGTAAATAAAAAATATCTCTAAAAATCTTCTGAAATAATTTCTTTAGAGAATTTTCTTTCTACAACTTTCTCTTGAATATAAGTTTGGGAAAAATAATGACCCATTAGAGTTAATCAAGTTATTTGGATCAACTTGAATAAAAAATTAAGTTTTTTGGTTTAACTAGAATATTAATTACACAATTTGAGTTATACGAAAACCTGAATAAGAAAAGGCAAAAATACTCCATTTTGATAAATGTTTACCTTTTCTAAAGTTAAAAAACAAAACCATTAATTTAAAAGGCAAAACTACGTTGTTTTGATAAATGTTTACTCATTAAGTTAAAAGGCAAAACTATTATATTGTTTATGTAGTTAAATAATTTTATACTTCGCTTACTAATTAAATAATCGGTTCATGTAAACGCAACATTGAGTATAAATAATAGGATTCGTTAACTCGACTCGACTTGACTCGAAATTTTTTTACTCAATTCGATCCAATTCGAAAAATATGCAAATTGAGTTCGGTTGCTAAAATAGGATCCGTCAACTCGACTAACTCAAAATTTTTTGACTCGACTCAATCGAATACTCACCCCTACATTTTAATATTAAAATCATAAAATACTATCACGATAATTATTAAATTAAATTAAATATTAAATTTATTAAAACAATATTATTTTTGAAATAATTAATTTGAAATCAAATTATCCGGTAGAACCCTAGTAGGAGTGTGATTCCTCCACTGCTCAACTGCCGAAAGACCACTTGTTGGCCATTGGAATGCTATTGTCGTTGCCGTCAGCATCGTCGCTCTCACCAACACCGTCGTGTCCGATGGTGCCATCGCATGTGTGACACCCTCACGCCACCTCAATCCGATTCAACTATTGTTGGTTCGGTCTGGGCCGACAACCCGATCGGTCCTATCCTGTCATCAGTTTCATATACCAGTCCCGGTTCGATCAATTTTTGGGTCTCAATCTCGGTTTTTGGTTCTTAAGGCCAATTTTCGATCTCAATTCCAATTTTCAAGTTCAATTACACATTGGGCGACTTTTCTGACTTGAAAATTAATTTCCAAAAATATCATATTAATTTTAATTAATTTGATTAATTTAATTTTACTTTATCAAAATTAATTTTCCTAAAAATCACTTAGATTTTCCAAATTATTTTTTCAACAAAATTTTTTAATCAAATTCTCTAGTTGAACAATTCTCATGACCGCGTAATTTAATTCCACATCGAATAAATCGACTCAATTAAATTATTTCCAAAGTCGTAGAATTTTCTTCTAATTTAAATGCAGTCTGATCGAGCTTTTGTTAAGCTAGCGAAAGGACCAATCGAACATATACAATTAGGCTTGAGTAATTGCAATTATGTCCAAAAGTATTATTTTGATAATTTGCAATTTACTTAATCATGGAGTCAGTCCACAAGAAGTACCATGATTGAAAACTCCTTATTGTATACTCTTTACAAAAGCAATTCAACCAAATACTTTGTCCAATGACCTCGTCATGTGTGTGTTACCTTCATATGATATAATTGATTCCTTTGAGGTAAATTCGTTCACTCAATACAATCTTATTTTACCTCATTGTCACTGTTGTGTTTTTCTTAATGATTAATATTATCACTGTCCACAAATGGCTGTGATAAATTGCACATTCAAGAACAAGTAACCCATGGTCACATTCCATATTTATCAATCCACGCAATGCCAATGAAAGGATATCGTTAAATCTTTAATCGAGTTATGAATTCCATTGTTGCTAGTAAGGCCAAGCCATACACCAATCATGTACCCAACATACCGGCTATGGGCTTGATCATCTTTAGAGCATAAGCCTCCACTTATATCAAAGCATATAAGTTACATACGCGTGGTTAGTGACTAACTCAGGATTTAGGTAAATCACACCATAAATGTCATAAGTGAATTAATTCAGAAATGGATTCAAAATTAATTCATATTGGGTCCAATCTAATGTATCATTCTTCCAATGAGTACATCTATGTGTCTACCCATGGAGTCAACTATTTCGATAGCCAAGACTAGCCACCTCCATAATTGGAATTGTAAACAACATAATAATCATTCTAAATATTTGAATCAAATGCTCACTTTGATTCTTTTACGAGATTACAAACTCGTTTAGATTATCTACTGAAGTAAGTTGCCTTTCTCACAATGTAAACGTTCTTACAATGCCACTTATTACCAGTTTGAACTTAGACAATCAATGAGATAATATTTGTTTGCCTTAGTTTCGATATGTATGCAGAACATGGAAGGCAAAAACGCAAAAGACATAATAGTGAAATGTGAAATTAACTTTATTTATTTATTTATTTATTCGTCGTTCAAATACATAGAAAACAATTATATGTTTACTACAATATGTGCACATTTTGCAACATATTGCTCTGTTGGTTGGCTAAATGCATGTCATTTCGTGACTTGTATTGTTAAGTATGCTATTTGTTATTGTTACCGACTACATGTAAGCATGCCTACTGTGTTGTCTATTGAATGCATGTGTAGCATGCTATTGGTTGTATTGTATATTTTTGTATGTATGCATGCCATTAAATGGTACTGTTCTCTCTGAATACATGTAAAGCATGCTACCAATACTATTTTACTGCATGTATGTAAAGCATACCACTGATATTGCTTTACTGAATGTATGTTAAGCATGTCACTATGCTGAAACGATACTGTTAAAGCATGACATGCTTCATTGTTTACAAGTTATACTACATTCCATGGGTTCGAGATTGATGAGTGACAGAAGAGTTCCATGGGGTACCGGTGGTTTATCCACATTATTATATTGGCAGTATATCTGTATTTTGGAATTTCATGGAGTACCAACAGTTTATTCGCAATTTACTGGCAGTTTGTCAGCAATTCACTGACAGTTCAACTAAAAACTATTACTGGTAGTTTATCCACAACAAGTTTCAGCTCTTACTATTTTTGGTGTTTGGATGACAAGTTCAGGGAAACTCATGGTATGTAGTAGTTGGATGGGTAGGACATTTGCACTATTTCACATTTGGACATGCCCATGCATATTCATTGTTTACTGAACTGCTATGATCCACTATGGACATTGATATTGTTGGCTATGTGCCCCACTGTGATTGTTTGAATGAATGAAAAATAATTTCTCATTATGTTAGACTCATACTGAGCTTTTTAAAGCTCATCCCATAGTTTAATCCTTACAGGTAATCCTTGAGCCTAGGATCGGGCTTGGCATACTGAGTACTCAACTCAAACATCGGATTTTTCCAAATAAAGTACTTTCACTTTAATTATATTTTTTATTTAGGATTGTAATAAGTTAATTTTGAACTGTGGCATGGATTTATTTTTTTATTTGGGTTTTGTATTCATGATATTTTGATTAGAAAGCGAACATATCTAATAATCAGTTTAAATCGCATGAAACTCAACTTAAAGTAAAATTGATGTTTTTACCAATATTTTGCTGCGTAATAAAGAAACATGTTTTGAAAAGGCAAATTGACATTACAAATCCACTATATTTTTCTCAAATATCACAAATTATAAAAAAAAAAGACTTTAAGTATAGTCAACTTAATAACCTGACATTTTTTTAAAACTTGAAAAAAATAGAGGTTTTTAACTGAACGGTTTTACTTGGCCATTTCGATGGCCAATATAGACTTCAGAATCTAGTCATAACATCTGGGTCAGGTTGGGAAGGTTACAGCAACCTTAGTTTTCCTTAGGTGCTTCATTAGGTCACTAAGGCTTTAAGTCGATGGGCTTCTCGACATGTTCTATGAATCGGGGTAGTTCAAGTGGGTAATGAGCCCTATTTAATCAATTGACCTCCATGAGACACTATTTGTGCATTTAGTCATGGGATTTGATCCGCGGCTCATGACAATATGGTACTTAAATCATGCGCTCCTTGGTGTGCTAAGAAAGGTTATTGTGTATCCTAGTTTTCTTTTATGAGTGTTTACTAAGTGTCATGTCATAAAAAGAATGAAATGTAAAATGTGGAATATATGAACTAAACATGAATGAAAAAATAAATCCTAAGGGGGATTATAACACCCCAAAATTTTTAATTTGACAAATAACACTCTTCTGGTAACAGATATAGTGAATTATTCAGAAAATTTAGAAAAATTTAAATAAAGGAATTTTCATGAAAATAAAATTATTTTGGATCTGGAAATTAATGAAAAGAAATTTAGAAGTGAAAATGTGATGAAAGGACCAACTCGTAAATTTTAAAAATTTTGAGGACAAAATTGCAAATTTGACCAAAATGAGAAAAGTGAGTTATTAGTGATGAATTGAATTGTGATTAAGTGAAATATGTATTGGTATGGTGAAAGTCACTTTTGGGACCAAATTGGACATATTGGAAAGTATAAGGATTAAATTGCACATTTATCAATTTTATTAAGAGAAGAGAAAAGATGCAAATTTTCACCATGCATAGATTTATATTAAATTTTATAAGTGGATTATGATATTTTTAATTGATAATTTCCTAATATTGAGAAGAAATTGTACAAAGAGTAAAAAAAAAGGACAAAATGATAATTTTGCCATAAAAGGGAAATTCGATCATTTTTCAAGTATAATATGATGGAAATATTATTTGGACAACATATTTGACGTGGTAAAATTTAATCAGGCTATTGGATTGTGATTTAAGAAGAATGGGCTTTATTTTATAAAGAAAGAAAGGATGAAAGCCCCTCTTCCCCTATGCTGCCACCATTCCCCCCTCTCCCATGGCTTCCCTCTTCTTTTTTCTTCAATTTTCTCTTCAAATTTCCTAAAGATATGAGTTATTAGATACAAATGGAAATATAAAATTTGATCAAGGGAAAAATGGTCATTTAGCAAGAAAGATAATTTTAGAGAAAATTGCTAAAATGCCCTTGGGTATGTGGATGAAATTTTAGCCATTGGATTTGCTTAAGTATAGGTGGGATGAATCAAATCTAAAAAAAAAATTGTATGGTTACATGCTTCAAAACTTTACTTAATTTCTCATAAATTTTTAACTTCATGAATCACCGACATGTTGCACTGTTTCAAACTATTAAGTATCAAATTGAATTTTTTTTCTTTAAACATAATATCATAAGATGAATATACTAAAAGGGTTAAATCACGTATTAACTATTTAGGGCTTTACTTGGTAGAGTAGAAAGAAAATTAGAAAGATGGAAACTTGAAAGAATAGAAAAATAAAAAGATAAAATAAATTTGTTTCCTTTGTGTATTTGGTAGGAAATATGAAAATATTAAAAGAAAAAGAAATTCCATTTCCATCCATTACTTGATAGAGTTGAAAAATAAGAGGAAAGAAAATGAACTTTTAAAAAATACATAATTTTGAACTAACATTCACCCATCTCATTTTCTCTCATGACATCATTCCAATTTAAGAGGATTGTTTTTTTATGTATTAGAATGAAAAATGGTTATCTATTTTATTTCATCCCCTCTCACTTTTATTTTTACCAAGCACACTTAAAATATATTTTATTTTCACTTTTTTACTCCCTATTTTCGTACTTCTATTTTTTTTAGTCATCCAATCACATCTTAAAATAGAAAAGGTTTCAATGTTTTAAGCAAATATCTCTAAATTCTTGGTAAAACTAAAATGATATAATAACTAAATATCAGTGCTCTCTAAATGCTTGAATGAAATTAAGAGTTGAGATATAAAAACAAAGTTAAGAAAATTTTCGGAATTAGGGGTATGGTTGAGGTCTGAAACCAATGATTTATGATTTGATTTTGTTAGTACAAAAAAATGATGAGATGTAAAGAAACATTCCATAAGAAAACAAAGGGAAAAAAGAAAGGATAAATTCTAAAATGGGAAAATCAAATATATAAGAATATGCACTTTTAGAGCTGGACAAGAAAAGGAATACCTTACCAGAGATTATGGATTGGTGGACAAATTTTATAATGGGCTAACAGATGTAATTTCAGAAATATTTAATTATCAATTAAAAAGGTAAAAAAATATTGATATAAAGAAAATTGGAAGTCGTGTAGACATGTACTATATTTTAAAAAAATAGATAAAATGTTATTTTTTATAAAAATAAATAAAGTGAAATGTTAATAAAAAATAAGGAAATAGTTTTATGAAATTTGAATGATAAACAAATAAATTTAAAATGATGATATAATTAAGGTGTAGGTGATGAAAATAAAGCATAAAAAGTGAAGAATGATTAGACTAATTAACAAGAGTTGATTAAGTGCTTAACTAACTATAAAGATCATTAATTATAATTTTGGTGGGATCCCACTTTAGACAGATGTATGTCAATGTTGGTTGTAATGACATCCCACTTGCAGCAGCCAAACATGGCATATGCCTGGATCAGGTGCGGCCAGCCCCAGCCAGATCGGGAGAGTATGGATCATGTGCTCATCCCAATCCACCTGGCGTCCCAAGACAAAAGAAAAGTCAACGGATTAGAAAGACCCATCATACTAAATAACTATTTTCTCCTATTTGAACCAATAACAGATCAACTAAACAAATAAAAACTTTTTTAATTTATCATTTCTCTAAAACTGTCGATTTAAATTATTCTTTTAACATTTATTCTAAATATTTACTTATATTTGAATAAAATAACATGCTATTAATGAAAATTATGAAGTCTGTCCTACTATATTTGTTATATTCCTTGAAGTGAATATAGTAACAAATAATAAATCTAAAAGACGTAACTTTGGGCATGGACATGGTAAGTTGCTCTACAATAGTAATAATAAAAATAGGTGGTCATAATAATTTTTCTCACCACCAAAAGTAGAAAATGAAGGATTGTGGAGATGAATAATAAGATTGATATTAAAATTTAAATTAATAGTTTCATCATATGCTTCAACTTTGCTTAATTTTACACATATACCTATGCAAAAAAAATATTTGTTTGTGTGCATTTTGTAAATTGATAAAATTTATATGCAACAAATGCATATAGTTTCGTCTTTAATTTTATTGTATTAGAAAATTACTGTCTTTGCCTTTAGTTTGTACCATGCATATATTAATATGGTTAAATCACATACAATGATAAATCAAAAGTTTACGATTGTATTGTTGAATCACATGAGATATTAAACTTGATGTTTACTAGTCCAAATGTATTGATTAAGTTGACATGATTGGTTAGACCATCCCGATCAATAATGATGCGACAAAATGGGAATTTACATGAAAGTTTATTAAAGAACTTAGATCTTCATTTTTCAAATGTTGTTTGTTCTCAAAGAAAATTCATTAAACCTCACTAGCAAAAGTTGAGATTGAACCTCTTACATTTCTAAAAGAAATATAAGTTTATATATCTAGCAAGTGGATATTTTGATATTTTTTTGGTAGATGCATGTACAAGATAATCACATTTGAGCTATCAATTCGCAACTTTTCATTTGCGAGATTAATTGTTTAATGATTTGTTTAAGAATAAAACTTTCAAATTATGCAATCGAGACAATTCTTGCTAATGTTGGTGAGTTTATTTCTCAGGCTTTCAATAATCATTGTATGTTAGATTGTCGGTGTGAGTAAATATCGCAAAGCCTGGTGTTTATGTGTATAAAATGGTTTAGTAGCTAAACTGTATCTTTGAGAACAAAACTTTTTGTATATATGTATAAGGATATGATATTTTCTGGCACTTATACGCATCATGCCAATAAGTTATGATAAATACTCCGCATTAGAATTGACTTTTCGTCATGAGCCAAATACAATCCATTTTAAAATCTTTAAATGTGAAATGTATGTTCAAGTTATTCCACCATAATACAGAAAAATGGGTATTCAAAGAATGTTGGAAATATATATACGTTATAAATATCCTTGTATTATTAAATGTGTTGAATAAATTGAAGATTCAATTATAACATGATTTAGTGATTACAACTTTGATTTGACAAATTTCCCAAAATTGGGGTGAGAAAAATGATAAATGTTAGATAAAATAAATTACTTGTAATGAATTATCATTATCTAAATCCCCATAGAAGTATAGAAAGTAATTTGAACCAAAAGTTCAAGAAGATAATTCACTTTATTATAACTTAACTACCAGACGCATTTACTAACTTGATGAACCAAGTGTTATATGTCAACTAATGTTTTTATTTGAATTGAAGTCTCAGTAGGACAACTTGTTAGACTAATTGAAGGTAATGCATGCCTGAAGCATGATAGTTCGACTACTTCCAAAGATGAAATTTCTTATAAAAGAAAAGAATAAATCTAGATGGTCATATAGTGGATGTGGTGCACCTAAAAAGACCTAAGACATAACTAATTATTAAAACTCCAGAAGATATTCAAGTATCTGAAATTGAAGATGGAAATAATGAAAATAAGTTATGTTAATACGAGAAAATATGGAACCCTGGAATAAATAAAAGTTGTCGATAACGATTTTGTATGCAATGGTATTATTAAAATAATGAAAGAAAATGAGGATCTTGAATAAATTTGAGCTTTTTTTCAAAAATGACCCAAAAACTTTATTATTTACAAAAATGACCCTGTTTCAAAATGTATAACGAAAATTACCTAAAATGAACCATGACGGGCGGTGTTGGTACCCCGATGGCTAGCGCCAAAGTCTATCATCGTGTAATCATTACTTTGTAATTGAGTCGAGGATAAAAAAATGTGTTGGCACTACCATGGCCGACACCCATATGTATTTTTTGAGTACTTTTTAAAAAATATGAGTATTTCCCAGTTCAAAAAAATATTTTTTAATAGGTGTCGACGTGTAGGTGGCCGAGACCAAAAAATTTTTAGTGTTTTTTGGTGTCTGCATTCACGTTCCCAGCACCGATTCATATTTTAAAAAAAAGTTTCTCAGTCTTGGTGTTGGCGTTCTCGTTGCCGGCACCATATGATTTTTGAAAAAAAAATTCGGCATGCTCTGGTTTCCGGAACCAGTAACATTTTTAAAAAAAGCCCAAGACACTTGAGAAAATAAAAAGAATTGGGAAGAAGAAAAACTTTTTTTTAAAACATGAACTAGTGCCGACAACGTGAACGCTGGCTCCAAAAAACACTGACAAAAAAATTTTGAAATTCTTTTTCGATGTCGGCCACCTACACACTAGCACTTATTAAAAAAAATATTTTTTTGAGCTAGGAAATACTCGTATTTTTTTAAAAGCACTTGAAAAAATACATATGAGTGCCGGCCATGGCAGTGCCGATACCAAAAAAATTAATTGTTTTATCCCGGCTCAATCACAAAGTAATGATTACATGATGATGGACTTTGGTGTCAACCATCGGGGTGCCAGCACCGCCTGACATTGTTCGTTTCAATTATTTTGTGTTATACATTTTGAAACTAGGTCATTTTCATAAATAATAATTTTTCGGGTTATTTTTGAAAAAAAGCCATAAATTTGTCAAGAAATATAGACATGAAATAAATTGGTCAAAATGGAAAGACGCAATTCAAGTAGAATTAAATTCATAAAGTTTTTGGGCCAATAACCCAAACATCTAAAGGTATAAAACAAGTGAGGTACGAAAAACAAAACAAGAAAAATGATTTTTTTCTCTAAGTCCTGGCATTGATTATGAAATATATAATATTATTTTGTAGTGGATGCAATAACCTTTAGATATTTTATTAGTCTGGCAGTTCATGGAAGATTTGACATGTGTATAATGGTTGTTGTTACAACCTTTCATATGAATCACTATATAGTGGAAGTTTATATTAAAATCCTTGAATGATTTAAAATGATAACAGCATATAGAAATTTCCATAAATTTGTTAATATGCTTGCGTAAACATTTATATGAATTGAAATTATTTGAACATATGTGATATATTTGACTCAGTGAATAGTAGTTGAAGGAAAATTATAAAATGATACAAAATATCTATTCGTATTTTTATAAAAGGATCATGATCAAACTTTGTTATGATTATTGTTGAAACTCTTGAAGAGATCAAAATATATTTCCTCAAATTTTTTCCTCACTCATGACTTTCAAAAGAATGGTGATATAAATGCTTAGCAAATACGTTCAAGTGATCATTTGAAAAGCTAGCATTCAAGATGAAATACATAAAATATGAGATATCATGTGATGTAGTCATGAAGGAGAGTGAATATGCGTTATACACTTTTTTTCTTAACTAATGTTTTGTACCATTGGATTTTCATGGTAAGGCTTTTAATGAGGTAGCATGTTATGTGTATTATAGATAAGTGTACTCTTTTTCCTTCACTTTTTCCCCATAGAGTTTCTATCTTAATAAGATTTTAAGGAGGCACATTATCTACCAATGGACATCCAATAGGAAGTGTTGTAAATATTTTATTATTATGTGGATGTCTAATAGCTTTATCTCACAATCATTAGTAAACATAAATAATAAGACAGATAAATGGTAGTACTTGAAATAATTTATTACAAAGCTTTTCCAAACAATCACTTACCTTACAAAAATACCCTAAGAAACAGAGTTTTAAAGACAACTCAACACAATAACACAAAATAATATACGCTACCACCACAACATTGTATACATAATAACCCGATACGCCTCATAATACTCAAACTTGAAACAAAGTGTATATCACGAATAAGTTAATAAGAACTTAGTGAGAGAACACCATTTACCTTAGCTGATACTTAGATAAAGTATATGATAGTTCATCATAGCGATCTTCTCGGTCTCAGTGACATGGTTTTGCTTTTGACGAATACTTTCCCTAAATTCAATCTTTCCTTTCCGTAAACACGCTAACTACCAAGCCTTGATTTGTACCCATTTTTGTATTCAATTGATGACTTCAATCCTTCATAGATTTTCTTTTCTCTTATTATTCATAAGTCTATGCAAATTATCTTTCGAAGACCAATGCAACAAGAATATCATTTCATACGTATATTTAACCCAGAATTAATGTACACAATCACAATTTATAGACGAACACCTACACAATTGGCAGAAACCTTATTCGGGCCATCAAATTCACACTTTTGTTTAAAATATCCTTCCAAAATTATACCATTTCAACCTAGTATCTCTTCAGTCCATTAAATTTCATTCATATCTTAACCTTGTACAAAACTTAACATATAATCGACTGATAACTTATAACACACTGATTTAACTAAGCACACTAGAGGGCCATGCTGAATATGCCATAAAGTCTCATATAGAACATGCCACAAAAGTAATCTATTCAAGATACGCCACAACGGCATTCCTTTCAGAGTACGCCACAAAGGCTAACAGGATGCCACCTAGGCACCTCAAGACTGTCGTGTTTGCGATATAGATTTGCCTAAACTTACATCAAGTGAGGTTTTCCCATCACCGTCCTAGGACATGGACTATTTCCTTTAAAATTTCATATCAGAGTTCGAGTTTACTGTCCCAATGGACTTCTTTAGTTACTACCACGGTGACTCGACTCACTTTACCAACTTTACGAACACATACACATCCCTGACCCAACATTTCATATCACTCTTCATGAATCCAATAAAACTTATTTTCAAGCAGAATAACTTTTATCTTAATCTAAACATAATTTTATTCCTATAGTCTTATAAGTATCATATTCATACTATACTATCCATGATTTCCAGTTTCCAGTTTGATCACTTTCATATAGATATACTTCAGTATGAACAATATACATGCAATGGTCGGAGTAGAAACTCACTTAACTGATTCAGACATTTCCATATTAGACTTTACCTGCATACTCATCATTCAACTTCTTATTCCTGCAATACTTTGTACATATCATCTTTGCACATGCAACATCTTTCTTATGTTTTACTCATCCACTAATTACTCAAAATTCATCATTATTTAGATTACTTACTTGTACTGTTCAAAATTTGGGGTATTATACGGTTACATATGACGTGAAATCCGTATGGGTTCTTCCAGCATTGTCCGGACCATCACTGTCATAACCACTCTCTTCTAGTTCAGAAAGGACTGGGTATAGTTCAAAAAATAGTACAATTTCTGAACCATCTGGCCCAGCCTCTAGGATCAGATCATTACTAATTTCAGATCCCTCTTCGTTTTTAGTTTCTTGTTCGTTATCAATCCCAACTGCACATCTAGGGTTGGATGTCCCTTCGTCGATGCAGGTAGTAGGGAGTACATCATTTGTTCTTGTAAACCCTACTTTAAAACCAAAATCACTTACGAAAATTAAAAGTTGATGTTCAAAAGTTGAAATTAAAAGCACTCACAGAATGTTGTGCCAATGTGTTAAAGTTTAGGTTACCAATGAACCACAATTATTGGACGGACTATGCCCAAAAGTTAAAATTGAGGGTTGAAATTGATGAATGCCTTCCCATTGATGATTCTAGCATTTCATGATAGGAGCTTTGTAAAAATGCTGTGAACCCACCGCACAAGTTTCATGCCACCGGAAGAGGATGTTTATAAACCCTATACATAAGTTTGAGACCATAGTCATAGGGAAAACTAATGAGTTTTTCGGTATAATAAACTTATTCTTTTTCTCTGTTTCCAGCAAAATTAGTTCCTTAACCTCATTGTCCATAACTTGTGACAGAGTTTGGAGCAAAAGACCTTCAAGGGAGAAGTCACTGTTACAGAGAAGAAAAGTTGAAACGCGACTCAGAGTGCTAGCCATTGCTATGATTAATGAGCTCATTAATAACTACAATTGTTACCGCCTTGACTCGAGTTTCAACTTTTTCTCCACTATCATAGTCACTCCCTTCTTGAAAGTCCTCTTGCCCCCAACTCTATCACATGTTTCGAACAATGAAGTTAAGGATACTACCTTTGGTGAGGATGGAGAAAAAGTATAAGTTGATTATACTAGAAAGCCCATTTGTTTTTCCTTATGATTATGGTTTCAAACTTGTGCATGAGGTTTATAAAGCATTCTCTTCCAGTATCATGAAACTTGAACCCTTGACCACATAACCACTGCCAATTAGGCTACCGAGTTATACTTCAACCCGTGACTGCATAACCACCGTGAACTAGGAGCCTAAGTTACAGCCCAATGGGCTTTTACGCTGATGGTTCCATCCTCACATGGCAAATGAAATATGTGGGTCTTCGAGTGCCATCACATTACTGTGAACTCAAACATACCTTAAAACTATTATGATATCTACCTTAAACATAAACACAAATAAATCTTTCTCTTCGAATTTCCAACACAAAAAAATAACAATATTTTAGAAATAGAAAGCACGTCTTGCAGGAAGTGTTTTATGTTGAGGTGGTAGTAAGCAGCCTAAAAGCGCATCCTACAGGGTGCTTTCTGCCCCCTGGCTAACACCTCAGTAGAAAACACTTCCTGTAGGACGTATTTTCTGTTTTTATCCCCAAATTTGGGTTATTTCCTTAAATATTAGAAAAAGTGGCCTAAAACCCTAATTATTTTTTAAAAACGGTATTTTCTTCAAATTTACCCGCAATTATCCTTATTAATCAATAAAAATTTGTTCCCTTTTACTCTTCTATATATTTTTTGTTCTTTATTCTCTTTATTATTTATTCATAACATAAATTTATTAAAAAGATGTATAAGAAAATTAAAATCTTAAAAAAAGGTTTTTTTTGGAATTTAAAAAAAATATCAATGATTTAATTAAAAAGATTGAATTTTAAGATTTTTAATAAATTATAGAAAGATGGGGTGGCTATTATTGGAGGTATTTGTCATGATTATGAGGCAACAACTTATTGATGTACGATCATGGCTCCACAATAGCATATCTGCACCTTGCTGTTATTGGATCTTTCCCCATAATCTCAGACTTGTTTTAGTATGCATGTATGTGTATGTGTATGTATGGGTGAATTCAATTACACTTTTCTACAAAGCAAATCATGATATCTTCAGAGTTCAGACATCTCCTTTAGGATTTTCCCTTATAAATGATTATTTTATAATTAGAATTTGATAAATTTGTGTTATTAATCATGTAAATATGAAAAAAAAAAATTATTTTCATTTATTTTAATAGAGAGGAAAATAAAAGTGTGGAGTTCTGACAGCTTTCTTCTTATTCGCTTCTCTCAAACGAACGTAACAGGAACAGTAACAGAATCATGATAAGTGGCGGATTCCAACATAAAAAGTAAATAGATTTTAAGGACTGTGTTTGAGGTCCGTGTTTTACGTTTTTTAACCTTCGCTGCAATTTCCAATACCCAATCCACACACCAAAATATTAGACTGTCGTGTCCCTCACACACTCGCTAGAGTTAAAAAGACTTACGAGAGTGAAGGATAGAAGAAGAAAGAAAAGGGAAAGTCAATTGAATTTTTTTTTAAATGGGAAAATCCACTTCCTGTTTCAAACTCATCACTTGCGGCAGCGATTCCGCTGAAAAAGACGACGCCATTGATGCCCCTGAGGTAAATTACGGCTGAATTTCCCCCTTGTTTTTTGTTACTTTGCGTTGAATTAGTATTTCATGTGCTGTTTCGAATTGCATTTCACCTTTTAGTTTAATTTTTGGATTTGGTCGAGGAATGGGAGTTTGAAAACTTGCCTTACACCAGAATTTTAAGATCTGAGAAATCCTGCCTTAGCATTTTTTTATCAGCAATGTCTAAGCTGCCTTTTTTAACTCTGACTATTTTCCATAATTTTTGAAATGCAAATAGTTTTCTCGGTATCAAGTTTCGAATCTCTCAAAGTTTTTTAAACTTTATCTTTTTTTAACTGGTTTGGTTTCATCTTTTTAAATGTGCTATGATATGAGATTTATTTACTTTGTTCTTCATCTGATTAGTTTAAGTGCTACTGATGCCATTGGTGACTGGAAATGACTGACAAGTTGCAATTTCTGAAGTCTTAAAATGTGTTTTAAAGAGGAACTGTGAGGTTAATCCCTTTTTTTTTCTTCATATTTTTAAGTATATGCAGTGGTCCATCTTTTGTCTCTTAGATAGATGACAGTTCAATAGTACTGATATGTCCTTGTTGGGACTCCATTGTTGATAGCCATCGTTAGATCTCAATGGAAAAGCTATAGATTCTAGCAAGAATTTAGAGTTAAGGGCATTTTAATTCGTTTAAGTTCAATCAAACAAGCAGTAAGATCGGGCAGAGTTGGACTTCAGAGCTAAGAGCACCTGAATTCATTTAAAACAGAGCAATTGTTCTTTTGTGTTCTCCCTCTTTCTTTTCTTGGTCTCCCTTTGAACTGAATTAGGCCGTTTAAATTTCATTCCAGAATAAGAGATCAAGTGACAAAAAGGGATGGAGTTTTCGGAAGAGATCTGAACGGCATCGAGTGCTTAGCAACTCTGTGATACAAGTAACTACCACTACAGGACTTAAGGAAAGTCAAGACTCTGTTGGCTTTGAGTTTCAACAGCAAGATGTCTCGGTTGCTTCTGAGAAAACCTCCACTGTTCAGTACACTGAAGAGAAACCTCAGCTGATGACACCAAAAGAGTACATTGAAGAAAAATCCCAGTTGCTGGCACTAAAAGAGTACACAGAAGAAAAATCTCACTCGCTGACGCCTATAGAACTTGCTGAAGAAAAATCTCAGTTGCTGGCACCGATAAAATGCACTGAAGAAAAATCTCAGTTAACCCCAGAGCCAGAGGAATCGAAAGTGCCTGAACCTATTACTGCCACTACAAATGAGGCTGAAGATGATTTCAGCCTAGATGAATCTGTTGTTGTAATCATCCAGACTGCAATCAGAGGGTTTTTGGTATAATTTCTTTCTCAGTGTGAATCTAAAACTTTCGAATTGGTAATGTGTCTTACATTTTTTCTTATGCATTCATTTGCAGGCACAGAAAGAGCTAGGAAAGCTTAAGAATTTAGTAAAGTTGCAGGCTGCTGTGCGTGGGCACTTGGTCCGAAGGCATGCTGTGGGGACCTTACGGTGTGTTCAAGCCATTGTCAAAATGCAACTTCTTGTTCGTGCTCGCCAATCTCAAGAAGGATCTTATGTGGAAAAGCTGGATGGCAAGCACCAAGGAGTCAATCAGAGATTGGTAATTCATTCAGCTCAAATCAATAATTAGGAATCACAAGACTGTTTTCCTAGTATGTTCTGGTTCATTATTGATGGGTGACATGCTAGCTTCCTGTTTAAAGAAAACTTTATTATTACAATTTACCTTGTGTTTGAATCTATAGCTATATTTTTTTTATTGACTTAAGTCCTCTGCCTTGTGTAATTAGGATTTAGGCATGATTCCTTTAGACAGCTTGTTTCTAGTTCGACTAAAGTGTGTAGGGTAGTGCTGCCTGGATGGCCTTTCATAACTAAGAGGCATTCTATGAGCATGTTCTGTTTTTACGAGCATGAAAGTTCAAAGTGATCCTTAAAGACCTGTTAAAAATATTCGCTTCAGTCCACCTGGCACAAATCTAATTTTAAACAAGGGCTGCAGAGTGAGTTACACCCGTAATTTGAACGACCTTACTATTCTGTTGCTGTTTGAGAGAGATATGCAAGTATCACATAGGATTTGTTTACTTTTTGATTAGATTTGCAAGAAATTCAGGAATTATGGACTAATGGTCCTACTTCTCATGTTGTTTATTTAAGTAATTTCTTTTTTATATAAAACAAGATGCAATGAATTACATAGAAAATACATCAAAGAATATCATACAGTCCTTATGATTAGCGGGATTATGGTGGTCTAGATGGAGAGTTCTTGTGCTGATACATGACACTTCCAATAGTTACTAATCTTTGATAGTTTTACCCATTATTCTTTCTTTTATTTTCTGAAGCAGGGAAACTCAGCAACAAAAAAGAACTTGACTTACAATTCCATGGAGAAGCTGCTTAGTAATAGGTTTGCTCATCAGGTATATTAAATAAACATTCTTTAGCTACCTGTTTTTTACTATTTGCTGGCAGCTGTCTCTCAAATTATGTCTACCCGTCCTTATTGAAAATTTGCTTTGATTGCAGCTGATGGATTCGACTCCCAAGACCAAAACTATCCACTTCAAGTGTGATTCATCTAAACCGAATTCTGCTTGGAGCTGGCTGGAGAGGTGGATGTCAGTGTCATCATCTGAAAAGGCATCAAAAGCAGAGTTACCTATTGAACAACCAGAACAAAAGAAAACTGAAGATTGTGACTCTCCACGTACTCCTGCAGTTCCATCTGAAAATATTTCTGCATCAAACGAACCAAAGCCTCAAGTAAGGGAGACAATGGTTTCATCAGAGAGTGAAGATAATCTGATCACCTATGATGCAGCCAACTTTAAGTTTGAGGCATGCCAGCCATCTTCCTCGTCAGTAACGGATGATTCTGAACAACCTCAAATTGACAGTGCAATTAAATCTGATCTGAAAGAGACCTCTCCCGAGATGAACTCACAAGGTCAAACAATGCAAATCAGTGCACATTCTCAAATAGAGGTCCATTGTCTTTCTAACAAGCCTGAAACTGGGAGTGAACAACCCAAACATTCTATGGAAAGATTTGCTTCTGAACATTTGGAAACAGAGGCAAAAAAATTTGTATTTGGTTCAAAAAGGACAAGTAATCCTGCATTTATTGCTGCACAAACCAAATTTGAGGAGTTGAGTTCAACAGCCAATTCAAGTAGATCAATTAATTCATCCTACCAAGATGTTAGTGTTGAATCAAACTTGGACACTGTGCCTTCTGGGGCAGATATGATAAGCAGGTCAAAGGAGCCAAGCATCTCAGAAAATCCAGTCCTCAACAATTGGAGGGTTCAACATGGTGGCTCCGAATGTGGAACTGAGTTTTCTATTACTTCCACTCTTGATTCACCTGATAGATCAGAAGCTGGAACCTTAGAATATGAAAATGCAACCAAAGTTTCTGAGCAAGAAAACTGTACTTCTAAGAGTACAAAGGACTTGGATGTTAAAAATAATGATACAGTTGCAATCCCAGTGCCTGATTCTTCTCTACCTGTTGCCCATCAGCCTGAGAAACTTGATGATTCTAAAGGGGGGTTGGCAAATTTAATTGTTGCAGACTTCCCTCAAGTAGAGCAGGAGCTGCTGAAAAGCGCATCTAATCTGCAGAGAGAACAGGATCCTATGAAAAATCAAGCATACAGGTCATCCCCTGAAGTCTCTCCCCGGAGCCATATGACTGTTCCAGAATCTCAAGGAACACCTTCTAGTGAGGTATCAGTGAAAGCTAAAAAGGAAAAAACTGACAAGATCAGTCAAAAATGCAAGTCCTTGTCTGCAGCCAAGGGTTCTCCATCAACTCCAGCTGCAAGTACCATGGAAGAATTGCCCAAAGATCAGAAAAATGGGAAGAGACGCAATTCTTTTAGTTCAACAAGACCTGAGAACATTGATGAGGAGCCAAGGGATAGTAACAGTAGCAATCCTCTCCCCCGTTTCATGCAAGCCACAGAAGCTGCAAGAGCTAAGGTTAATACAAATAACTCACCAAGATCAAGTCCAGATGTGCAAGATAGAGACATTTATATCAAGAAGAGACATTCCTTACCAGGTGCAAATGGGAGGCAGGGTTCTCCAAGAATCCAGCGATCCTTATCTCAAGCCCAGCAGGGTGCAAAAAGAAATGGTACCAATCCTACTCAGGGTATGTTCTCAACTTTATTATTCTAATGTCATCTTAAATTGTTAGCCTCGCTACTATATGGTCATCCATTGTTGAGCTTTTTAACATGTGAAGTTCTTTAGTTGTTTCTAGTCAAGAAATGCTTGTGGTTTTAACTGTATGCCATCATGACATACTGCCTCAATGGGATTCTTGATGATGAACTGGAAAGGATTGGGCCTTTATGTTTCCATTCTGGTTTTTAGTAGGTAAGTAAAAGCATAGTAACTTATGATTACAAACCTTGTTTGTTTCAGAGAGAAGATGGCAAAGGTGAAGGCTTATCTAGAGTACCACGGCATTCAACCCTTCAGATTGAGAAGTGCGTTGATTGTTGTTCTTATTATCGAGTTTTATCCCATTGAATTTCACATCATTTGAGATATATAAATATTTATAGAGTGGAGTAAAAGATTTCTTGTATATTAGCAGTACTAAGATCATTGTTGATTTTTTTTTCCTGTATTTTCAGCCTGGGAGGTATGCTATTGTGTATTTTGATGAACCGTGTTTGGTGTGATATTATTGAGGTTTGCCACGACATGTTTTTTTAGATGTCTGTTCGGAGTTTAAGACAATGACTGGTGAAGTGGATAGCTTTAGAAAAGTGCTTTCCTGTAATAATTTGGCCGTTCTCTGTTGTTTCATTGGCCACTATTTCCAGGACTAATTTTTATTCTTATTTTGTTTTCAGCTCCATTGGTTAATTCTATAAATTTATTTTCATTTTAGAACCCTTCTTTGTTGCTCAACTCTGCTTTAAATCTTCAATTATTTCAAGTATTTTAACTTATAGAGAGATAATTTGATCTAATACCTATAATAGGATTTCATAGATATTTATGTATTTGGTAACATAGCAAAAGCGTAACAATAGCAAGTTAATGCCTTAAAACTATTCTCGGGAGTGTCCTGTGCATGTCACAGTTTGAGTCGTGCAGTAGAATTTCCGATGTAAGGCATGCCAGGAGAACTCCATATGTATGTGAAGTCCACGTTGTAGCGTTACAATATAGCTTTGCATGGGCTGCAACTTCTGGTGCACTCAACTTGTTCGATGAAAAGCCGTTTTCCTCTTAAGGTAGTGTAAACAGAATGATGAAAGCCGGAGGTGGTGGACTTTTAGAAGTAAAGAGCGGGTGAAAGGAGTTTACTATGGAGGGTAGAGTGACCGGTGTAACATATAGATATGGAAAGAGGAGTTGGTCTAAATCTAGTGATAGCCGTTGCTGCTCTGAAGTATCTTGTCGTTTTATTAAAATGGGAGGCGAGAATAATCGAGAATGGTGAGGTGGTCGGGGTGGTGTAAGGCCTAGGTGATAGTAGGGGTGAGCGTTTTTATCGAATTGAATCGAATGAAAGAAATTTTGAGTTAATCGAGTTGACGAATCCTATTTTATCATCCTAACTCGATTTGAAATTTTTTCGAATCGAGTCGAGTGAGATGAAATTCAAATCAAAACGAATATATTTGTTCGAGTTAAATAAAAAAAATGACTTTGGGTCTTTGTAGCCACTTTCACTCGCCGTGATCAAATTTGGCCACAGTAATCAAATTTGTTATTAACTTCACCCTCTCATAATTTATTTATTAATCTTCTATATATAAGTTAGCTTCTTTACTTGCTTAGTTGCTTTAATTATCTGTTGATTCTTGTCGTTATGTATTTTGAAATTAAAAAATATATTAAATGTGGAATTGATACCAATAGAAAATTTTAACACATATTTTATGGCATCATCAATAAATCAATTTTAACAGAAATTGATAAAGATTTAGTATGATTAAATAATTCAATAATATAAATAGTATAAAATGTGAAATTTAATTCAATAATATAAATAGTAGACATAAATTCGAAAAAAAAAAGTTTTTAGGGTTTGGGAGAAAGTTTAAGTTTAGGGTGAAAAACACAAGAAAAAAAAGCTTTGGGGGTTTGAAGAGAAGTAAATTTTTTGAGGGGAAGTAAAACTTTTGGGGGAAATGAAAAGAAAAAAGTTTTGGGGGTTTGAGGGGAAGGGAAGTAACAGAGTTTGATATTTGATTTATTCGAATTATTTGAGTTATTCGAATTCGAAAATTCATCTCGATTCGAACTCAAAATTCAAAAAAAATTGAGTTTATTCGATTAATTCAATTTGAATAAATCGAAATTCAAACTTTTTTTCGAGTTGATTCGAATTTTGCTCGCCCCTAGGTGATAGTGTTGTGTAATAATAGGGTGATTCGATTAGTTGTTAGTTCGATTTGGTGTCAAGAGGACATGGTATTGGTATTGGCATATCTAGGTGCTTTTGATGACGATAATGGGATTAGGTATTTGTTGGGAGAAGCATACTTGGTTTATGAGTTTCCATATTTGCCACATAAGTGTCAACCATCCATTATACAACAATTTCTGACAAGAATCTAGAGTATGATACTCTTGAATCCACTACTTGATCCAAGCCCTGGCATTTGTGTATCCAACGAGGTTGGATCGGATTGACCATTGAGAGCCGGACCAAACTGCTTTAGAGAAAGAACATGTTTGGAAAATGTGGTTGACCGATTCATCCTCTTGGTTGCATATAGGGCAGGATGAGTTGGAAGCTACCTGATGATCGCAAAGTAGTTTTCCCTAAGGTATTCAATCATAACATAGTTTCTAGAGAAATACCAAGAGTTTTTGGGGGAGGTGTATCTTCCAAAGGGCTTTTCAATTGATATTGTAGGTGTTGTCAGGGAGTTGTTGTGGGTGTTAAGTGGTTAGAAAACGATATACATTCCTAACAGAGAATTTGTAACACCCCATATCTGACCCAATTGTCGGCTCCAAGTTATGGGATGCCACATTCGTTGTCAAAGCAATCATGATCAATTACAATTCAAGTTCACAGTTAACACATTATTTAGTTGAAAACATTGTTACAATATAATATATGTTCATATCTGAGTCGTATATGAGCTTATGAAAGCTCTTTAAATAACTTGAGACTAAATAAGGACCAAATTGTGAAAATTTCAAATTATTAGGTTCACGCGATTTTGGCAATTCCAGGTCACGACATAACTCACTGACTTGACCTTGTCGTGATGTTAAGGGCCTGACATTGTGATGTGACCGTCTATTTTCTGAAAATCCAAATGGTACCCATTTGTAACACCTAAACAAACAAACCAATACCTCAATTCAATCATTTCAGTAAAGATACCATTTCCATATGTTCATTTCTTGCCTTTAATGTCACATACACATATAAATTACCTAAATCATCATTTCTACTTTGATGCCTATGACATTTTTCACATTTCTAACCATTTAACCATTTGGTACCAATTCATTATATCGAACCTAATATCAAATTTTCATATCAAGTTTGTTTCAACTTCAACAATCTCAAATCACAACATATACAATACCATTTGGCCATGTCAATTTAATCATTACTATCTTAAATATCAACATGATAATATATTATACAAAACCGACTTAAAACCTAGGCACATGCCAAATATTAAAATGAAAAGGGACTATATAAATATTGTTGAGTCGAGGACTGCTAATAACAATCATACGCACGGAAATAACAACCGTACGTTGAACGATAAAACTCAGCGGTACTTTCATGATTCAAGTCACTGAAACAATAGCATTAGCTCAATGAGCACAATCAGTTCAAGTTCTAATTTCAACCAATTCATATTTTATTTATGCCAAATATTTCCATCAATATATCATTTATGCAACTACAAATTTTATATACCAATTCATGAATCATTCAAAACAAGTTATCAAGATAATGCACAATTTCATTTAACTAAACTTCTACATTTATACCAAATCATGCTATATTACAATCAACAATTCAATATAAATATATCATGTCATACTTTCTACTATCACATCAAATTCTTTCCCATTTCAACTCATATCATAATTTATATCATCACATTCCGTATCAAATCCATTGATTTGTTTTGTTACTAATAAACCTTCCAGGCTCGTATAAACTAGTTCACATGATCTATCACAGCCTATCATGAATCACATTTCATATATGTAAACTTATAATATCAATGCATATCACCATTCAATTAAAATCTCATTATCAAATTCATAATTTATAATCTGATTTCAAAATTTAATTTAACGTTTTGCCCAATGCAATCTTAGTAAAAGCATACTCGGACACGCGGGTGAACTACACCACACCAAGATAGCTCATATGTGCATAAACTATATCACACCAACGAACCTGAATCCGAAGCTCATAAGCAATAAATGCATATACATATGCAAATACAACCCTCCACCACACCAAGATCTCTGAAGAGACAATAAATACTCAATGATCTGCAACCAATGATGGATCCCGAATGACATATCATAATCTCTACATTGTTAACAAACCCGTACAGAAATGCGCATATGACCTTATGGGCATCAACCATTCATATATCATAGTGCCATTTCATTTCATCATCAATTCTTATATGTCCAATTTCACCTAACATAGTTCATATTATATTCATATCACATATCATATATTAATTATATCACACACTCTTTTATACTATATTCAATTCAATCTAATTTTGTTAACATTCAATATAATTCAAAATAAATCATTTTATACAAAAATATAAGCTTACCTCGATAGTTATTCATGTAATCAACATGCAAATGTATATATATAATGATCTCAAATCATAAAAGTACAAATCAAATTCTCTTGTCACTCGTCAACGACTTTTGCTTTGTCTTTCTCTCGTGACGGCCTGACGTCGTCATTAGCTACGTTTGATAATTCAATAAATAAAATAATATCAGATTCCATCCAATTCACCTTCAAATAATAGTCACTCATATTTTTCATTTTATTCAATTTAGTCCCTATCTCGAGATATGCATATTTTTTTATATCTAACATCGAATCAAAATTCGACCTCACTTTCTTTCATTGGGGACCCTATACTTCCTATCTATAACATAATTTCATGACAAGTTTTTATTTATTCAATTTATTCCCTACTGTTACAAAGTTATCTGACAAACTTAATTAGCTTTACAATTTAGTCCTTATCATGATCTAAGCTTATTAACTATCAATTTCAAGCCTAATTCACCATTTCTCCACAATGGAAACTTGCTAAAAACTTAACAATTGAACAAATTGATACATGGACTAGCTAAATCAGGCTCTTATGATTCACTTTCCATAAAAATAAAATAAAAATAGCTTAAGGACTTACTGGAATTGTTGGCCAAAATTTTAATAAATTTGAAAGTTTCTTTGTGACCTCCCAAACTCGGCCTAGACATTATGGCCGAATCGTGAAAGTCACATTGGACACCTAAGTGTCGAACCTACTCTAATGATAGTTAAAAACCTTCAAGTACTCTCTTTTTTATAAAACCATGGTTTCTATTGCAAATTTTGGAAAACATTCATTTAATTAACCCAACCATGTTTAGGTCAAATTAGTGAATTAGGTGTAGTTTTTGTAAAACTCAGTACTTGGGATTGCCTTTGAAAAACATTTTGATTAACTTCTTTGCAACAGAAAATTACTGTTTTCTAACCAAATTATTAATAACTTAGCCTAATAACATGCATAGTCTAATTTCAATGTATATAAATTAGTCGGTCCATCCTAATAATGAAAAATATGATGCATGAAAATCCCCAAAACAAAACAGTCCCAAAACACAATTTCAATAATTTTACAGTCTAAAAATCGAATAATTATAATGAAAAAATAAACTAAAAATTAAATTAAAATAAAGTGACATGAGGAAATTGAGTCTGAAGTCCATCGTATGTCTGCATGCCAATTCTGATCCTAAGTTCGTTCATTACTTGAGAAGTTAAAATTATGGGGTGACCTTAACAAGATCAATGTGAGTCTAAACAAGTAAGCGATTTGAATTCATTCAAGTAGTTTCACATGAAATCAAATAGCATAATCAAACATCATCAATAGCAGTTTTAGTAAACATGATCATGACAAAATGCACATGTGAGATCCTACCCATACCATCCGCTACACACCACGAGTTTCCCAGAACCTGTTTGCCAAACTCCAATGAATGCGAGCATAGCTCGATATGGTAAAACCACCAATAATCAATAATGCAGTAAACTACTGAATAATAATGTGATATAATCGCCAATCCCCTTGGTACTCCAAATGCAGTGCATTGACTATAAATAAATGCAGACTTAAAATGTTGTCGGTACTTCACGGAACTCCTCCATCATCGACAAAATATCCCATCCCAGTGTATATGCAATATGTCATGCAAGCTCATACATAGTCGTAATTCAATACTTTTCACATTTAATTAACATGTTTAACACGTCCTCAATAATCAAATACTTGTAGTAAATGGAAGCAGTGTTCCAACTTTCAAATTATCATTATGATGGTGTTTATCAATATAATTCAATTTCACATACTTTACAAATTTCATTGTGCAAGTATAGCAACATTTTCAATATACATCATAGCAAACATCTCATGCAATTATATCATGCATAAACTCAATATTTCAGCAAATCATGCTATTCAAAAAACCTATCTCATGTCATATAACACAATCATGCATCACAATCATAATCACCTAGTCACTCTGTCAAACTAGCAACTTTGCTAACACATCAATCTTTTAAGGCTCGAAACGTACCTAGTTCGGTCATGTACAAAACTAATTATTTGGCTATTAAGCCAACCCAACCACCAAGATAATTCATCAAACATAACAAGATAATTATCAATTTCAAATAATCTTATGATTTTAGGACCCATACTTTATCTTTCACTTTTTCGCAGCACACTAACGAATCTTCTAATTTTTCTTAATAAATCTTAAATCGAACCTAAGTAAAAAATCAGAATAAATTCCATCAATTCATCCTTTAACCATCTCTTAAACACCCACTTATGTGTTCAAAACAATCAACAAAATTACTACTATTTTACGAATCCAAATTAGTTAGATTTCTTACACTATTTTGATGTGAATCGCAAGCGCGAACGCCTTTCGACTTTACAGTTGATTTGGGGTGCTCGATTCAGCACCTAACACAGCCATATACTGGAAAATCAGTAGCTAATATTTATTAAAATCCCTCATTTAATCAATCCATAACCTTTACCTAACAACTATGTTGAAATAACAAACTAGTTCACATTTAATAGCACTGACGTTTCCCGATTTGTGAGATCCGAATGACCAATTGATCAAGAAAGATTTTCCTTAATAAATATGTGATTAGAGGCTGATTAGGAACATTCAAGAACACAATTTAAGGCTGGAAATAAGTGGGCAAGATTTAAGAAACAAAACAGCCCCTTCTTCCACATAGGCGCACACACCACTACCCATGGTGGCCAAAATTGGAACTACTTTACATACAATTTAAAGACCCATTAAAAAATGAAAAAATATATTTAAAATCATCAAAATTCTCCACAAGCCCAAATCTAGAAATTTAGGTTTTTAATTGGCAAGATTAATAAAAAAATTGAAGAAAGAAGAGCTCTTACCCAAACTAGTTGAGAAAAACAATAATGACACTTTCTTGGAGATGTTCAAGATCGATATTAGAGTTCAAGATTTCAAATTTCGTGCTGATTTAGATGTGGATAAATGAAAACAATAGAATAAAGGAGATGATGAACAATCTTGATAAAAAAGAAGAAGAAAGAGATGGTAAAAGGGGAGGTGTAGGCAACAACAACAATAGAGGAAATGAAGAAAAAACATTAAAATCAAATAGAATAAGAGGAGGAGAAGATTGACTAGGGCAATGAGGAGGAGGATTAAAGGCTGATTATTTGTGAAATAATGATACTTATACCTAGGTTTACTAGGCTTGGATGACACACGCATTAAAACAAGGGGGTTTTGTCAAAAAATTAAATTATTTGCAAGAGAAGAGATTTGAACTTGGGATTGATTTAAATACGATTTAAAGAACCATTCAAAAACTAAAAAAATATATTTAAAATCATCAAAATTCTCACAAATTCCAAATTTGGAAATTTAGGTTTTTAATTTGTAAGATTAATAAAAAAAATTGAAGAAGGAAGAGATCTTACCCAAGCTAGTTAAGGGAAACAATAATGGCACTGTTAGAATTAAGTGACCCGAATCCTTATTTAAATCAAATACAATGGTAAAATAAAATAAAAGTAAAATCCCTATAGAATTATATTTCTTTTATTTTATTTTTAGAATAAGGTTTTTTAAACCTTATTAAACTCCATCTATTTGAAATTGATTAGAATAAGGTGTTTCAATCTTACTACACTCCTATTAGAATATGGTTTTACAAGCCTATAAATAGACATAGTCTACTCCTCTTGTAATCATTCGAATTCGACATAGTGAATTTTCTTCTCCTCTCCTCGTCGTTTTTTTCCCAAAAGGGTTTCCACGTAAAATCTTTGTGTTTTTTATTTTATTTTTTTTTCTTTGTGATATATTTTCATTACCGACATTCTACTTTTACAAATTGGTATCTGAGCTTCCGGGTTGTTCATCTCAATCACGGTAATGGCGCATTTGAAGTACAAAATTTTGTTGTTGGATCGTAACACCAGATTCACATTGTGGCAGATAAAGATGCAGGCAGTTCTTGCACAGATGGACTTAGAGGAAGCCCTGCTAGGGGTAGATAAGATGTCTTCAACATTGACAGAGGAAGAGAAGAAGTGCAAAGATCGAAAGGCATTAACATAGTTACATCTGTATTTGTCTAACGAAATTTTGTAGGATGTGATGAAGGAGAAAACCGCCGTTAGATTATGGAAGAGGTTGAAACAAATATGTATGTCGAAAACTCTAAGTAGTAAGCTGCTTCATAACGTCTTTATGCTCATTGTTTGGAGGAAGGTGCGTCTGTGCATGAACACTTGACAGTGTTTAAAGAAATTCTCTCAATTTTGGAGGCCATGGAGGTTCAGTATGATAAGGAAGATTTAGGGTTGATTCTACTTTTTTTTTGTTTCCCCCGTCTTATTCAACCTTTAGAGATACAATTTTATATAGCCGCGAGTCTCTCACAGTTGATAAGGTTTATGATTCTTTAACCTCGAATGATAAGATGAAGCATTTTGTGGTTAAAATTGACTCTCAAGGAGAGGGTCTCATTGTTCATGGGAGACAAGATCGGAATGTTGATGATGATCGTGGAAGGACACAGGAATGGAATCCTCGCGATAAATCTAAGGGTAGATTGAAGTCTTTAAACAGAGGTAAAACTTGTAACTTCTACAAGAGGAAAGGGCACATTAAATATGAGTGTTATAAGCTACAGAACAAGATCAAAAGGGAGGCTACGAATCAAAATGGAAAACAACCAAAAAATTCTGGTAAGGCTGATGTTGTAGAAGACTATAGCGATGGTGAACTTCTAGTCGCTTCTGTCAACAATTTTAAAATGAGTAAGGAGTGGATCCTTGATTTAGGCTGCACCTTCCACATGAGTCCCAATCGAGATTGGTTTACAACTTACGAAATAGTGTCTGAAGGTGTTGTTTTGATGGGAAATAATGCTTCATGTAGAATTGCGGGTGTTGGAACAATTAAAGTTAAGATGTTTGATGGAGTTGTCAGAACACTTAGTGATGTACGACATGTTCTAGAATTGAAGAGAAATTTAATTTCGTTGAGTACTCTTGATTCAAAATGGTACAAATACACAGCTGAAAGTGGGGTTTTGAAGATTTTCAAAGGTTCCCTTGTTGTGATAAAAGGGCAGAGAAAGACTGCCAAGTTATATGTTTTGCAGGGTTCTACTGTTACTGGTGATGTAGCTGTCGCATCATCTTCCTTGTCAGATGATGATATTACTAAACTTTGGCATATGCGCCTAGGGCATATGAGTCAGAATGGCATGGTAAAATTGAGCAAAAGAGGACTTCTTGATGGGTAAGGAGTTTGCAAATTGAAGTTCTGTGAGCACTACATTTTTGGGAAGCAAAAGAGGGTTCGATTCACCAAAGGAATCCATAACACAAAAGAAACACTAGAGTATATTCATTCTGATCTGTAGGGGCCATCCAGAATGCCTTCGAGAGGTGGAGCTAATTATATGCTAACTTTTATCGATGATTTTTCCAGAAAAGTGTGGGCATTCTTCCTGAAGCAGAAAAGCGATGTGTTTTCCACATTTAAGTCTTGGAAAACCATGATTGAAAAATAGACGAGAAAGCAAATAAAATATCTCCGCACAAACAATGGCTTAGAGTTCTGTTCTGATGAGATTAATAAACTGTTCAAGTCAGAAGGGATCGTGAGACACTTGATAGTTCGTCATACTCCACAGCAAAACGGCGTTGCAAAATGAATGAACAAAATGATCATGGAGAAGGTTCGATGTATGTTGTCAAATGCCAACTTACCAAAGTCATTTTGGGCCAAATCAGCCTCTACTGCATGTTTTTTATCAACCGATCTCTATCCATTTCCATTAAGAAAAAGACTCCACAAGAGGTATGGTCTGGTAATCCTGCTGACTATTCTGATTTAAAGATCTTTGGTTGCCCTGCGTATGCTCATGTTGATAATGGAAAATTGGAACCAAGATCCATTAAATGTGTTTTTCTTGGTTATAAAGCTGGTGTAAAAGTGTATAAGTTATGGTGTCCTGAAAATAGAAAAGTTGTGATTAGCAGAGATGTTTTTGATGAAACTGCTATGCTACCTAACTTATCTCTTAAAGACTCTTCCAATACAGAATATCAAAAGTAGGTGGAGCATCAGATTAATCCAGAATCTACAACAGAGTCGACTACTGAAGCCAGTACAAAAATTCAAAATAGAGTTGCTTCTTCACCATAATACTTTATCACCAAAAACAAAATTAGAAGATATATTAAACCTCCAAAGAAGTATGTTGAGGCTGGTCTGGTTACTTATGCTTTAAATGTGGCTGAAGATATAGATGCAAACCAAGAGCCATCTAATTATTCTGAGGCGGTTAGTTGTGAAGACTCAGAAAAGTGGATGTTTGCTATGTAAGAGGAGATGGAATCACTACACAAAAATATAACATGGGATCTTGTGAAACTTCCTAAAGTAAAAAGGTTGTTCGTTGTAAATCAGTGTTTAAGAAGAAAGAGGGGACTCCAAGAGTTGAAGAACCCAAATATAAAGCAAGGCTTGTTGCGAAGGGTTACAGTCAAATTCGGACTTCACAGATGTGTTCTCCCCAGTTGTGAAGCATAGTTCGATTCGAGCTTTGCTTGGTATCGTGGCCATGCATGATTTGGAGCTTGATCAGTTAGACGTAAAAATTGCATTTTTGCATGGAGAACTTAAGGAGGATATTTACATGCAACAACCAAAGGGTTTTACAGTCTCAGAAAAAGAATACTATGTTTGTTTACTGAAAAAGTCCCTTTACGGTTTGGAACAGTCACCAAGACAGTGGTACAAGAGGTTTGATTCCTTTATGACTTCTCATGATTTTAAAAGAAGTAGTTTTGACAGTTGTGTTTACTTTAAGAAAAACAATGATGATTCTTTTGTGTATTTACGCCTTTATGTTGATGACATGTTGATAGCAGCGGAAGATAAAGGAGAGATAAGAAAGGTCAAAGCCCAACTAAGTGAAGAATTTGAGATGAAAGATTTGGGGCTAGAAAAGAAGATACTTAGTATGGAGATTCTTAAAGATAGAAAAGCAAGTAAATTGTACTTAAGTCAAAAGGGGTACATTGAGAAAGTTCTTTGCAAATTCAATATGCAGAATGCTAAGCCTGGTAGTACTCCTTTAGCAGCTCATTTCAAACTTTCATCGGCTTTGTCTCCACAATCAGATGATGAGATTGAGTACATGTCACATGTTCTATACTCTAGTGCAGTGGGATCTCTCATGTATGCCATGGTTTGTTCACGTCCAGATTTATCATATGCAGTCAGTGCAGTTAGCAGATACATGGCGAATCCCGGTAAAGAACATTGGAAAGCAGTTCAGTGGGTTTTAAGATACTTATGAGGTACTACTGATGTTTGCTTATAGTTTGGAAAAATTAGAGATGGATTCATTGGGTATGTTGATGCTGATTTTGTTGGAGACCTTGATAAAAGAAGATCTCTCACAGGTTATGTCTTTACAATCGGAGGTTGTGCAATAAGTTGGAAAGCCACTTTACAAACTACAGTCGCTTTGTCTACCACTGAAGCTGAGTACATGACAATTACTGAGGCTTGTAAAGAACCTATTTGGTTGAAGGCACTCTTTAGTGAACTCAATGAAGACCTTCAAATCAATACTGTAACACCCCTAACCCGAATCCGTCGCTAGAACAGGGTTACAGAGCATTACCAAAATTTACAAATTAATTTTCAAACATTTCATTTCATCTAGCATTCATATTTGAAACCAACCAAAATTAAAATATTAATGAGCCAACGTTGGCTAAATTAACTTATACATGCCATTATAACTAGAATCAAATCATCAAAAATTACCGATAAAACCAATGGATAGTGTGATATATCTCCGACAAGTTTCCAACCCAATCGAGCTTCCGATAATCTGTAGGGTAAATAAAAAACAAATACGTAAGCAATGAATGCTTAGTAAGCTCGTGTAGTCTTTAATCATATTAGTTCTTTTAAAATATGAAATCTATACTTATCAAGGATAACCCAATATTAATACCACAATACCCATAAACCTATATTCATCAACTTACAAGGTGAATAAATCCACAATATCACTTAAACATATTATCCCAAGCTTAGTAGGATTTCATATAACTTTAACTCTTGATAAGTTCTTTATTTTCATTTGCATTTCTTTACTTTCCACGCTTGTTCCATATGCATGTCACACAAGTCATAAACATATCATTCAACCATGGTCACAAGCTAGTGCATTTACCCAAAGCCTTTCCCGAACTGATCACATGATAAGTCATTTCATAAGAAAATTGTTTAATTTAAACCTTAATACTTTTTCATGAGCAGTAGCATATTTTCACTTAAATACTTACCAATTCAATGCATCATATAAATAATTATATTACCATTCAAGACAACTCCCGATATTTTACATTTCGAAGAACAACTTACGGATATGAGTACATCGTTTTCAGAAGCCCGAAGGCTAAACTTAAGCTCATGAGAGCTAAACAGATAGTAAACACGAAAGTCCGCAACAAATGCTGAACCTCGGTTTACTTGGGTAATTTGTCATCAATTCATCCTTTACATTTGTAATGCCATAACCCAGTTATGGTCTTATCCATCAATTCATCCTTTGACACAGAACGATTGTACTCAATCCCACGTTCAATCCAAACTGGGTATTAAATTCGATAATATATTTCTAATAATAATTCAATTCCGTGTTTTCTATTACCCTTATTATTTTCCATATTTATCCTGTTGAATTTCTTGAAAATTTGATGGATTTTTAGAGGTACACTTTTAGTGTATAAATCCGGGTCCGTCAATTCATATTCATGTGCACACATTTCCATTTCAGAGAGCACACTCCCGCGAACCTCATCCTTACAGCGGGATTACTAGTTCAGGCTAAATCCCCTATAATATAAACTCAAAGAGTATTGTCAGGATTACTAGTCCAGGCTAAATCCCATACAATGACAATTACTCTAATGAGTTTGGATCTGAATTACTAGTCCAGGCTAAATTCAGACCCTAATTCGGATTACCCGTCCGGGCTAAATCCATTTTCCACATATTCTTCAAGAGGGCTATATCAGGATAGGATCACCCGTCTGGGCTAGATCTTTTTTAACGTCAATTCCTTTTCAGAGATCCATCGAATTTTCCTTCATTCAACCGGGATTTATTCCCCTTTTTATCAAATATATCAATGTTTCATCAATTTTCATACAATGAACATTCAAATCATATTCACATCAATAACAAACATTTCAAGCATTTAAGAATATAATTCAAGTTACATGAACTTACCGGGCTAAATTGTAGAAATACCAAAATTCAAGGACATTTTGGTAATTTTCCATTTTCATCAAATTTTCACCCAATCTTGATCTAAATTAATATTTCATTCAATTTATTAATTTAAATAATAAGACAATTCATTTCATGCAATTTGGTCATTTTTGACATTTTTACAAAATTACCTTTAAAATTTTACTTTTATTCAATTTAGTCCCTGAATCTAAAACATGTAAATTAGCTATTTTAAAATGAAATCATATTAGATTAATATTCACATATATTTTTCCTCCTCCTCCACTCCATTCCACATCCTTGATATATACATAATACCACTATTTACTTGTTTACTCATAACAAGTTGTTCACTTGAGTCATAGTCACTAAATTAATTATATCTTAAGCTAAAGAACATAAAATTGAGATCCTAAAATTTTATCTGAAACTAGACTCACATATATTCTTACCATAAAATTTTCAGAATTTTTGGTTTAGCCAATAAGTACAGTTTATTCTTTAAAGTTTCTCATGTTTCACTATTTGACAGTTCCGACCCCTCTTCACTAAAAATTAATTATCGCTTTGTACAGAATTTGGATGATGTTCCCATTTGTTTATATTGAAAATATACTCATTCAGGATTTTAAAAATATAAATTTAAGCCTATAATTATTTTTATTCAAATTTTTATGATTTTCCAAAGTCAGAATAGGGGAACTTGAATTCATTCTGACCTTGTCTCACAAAATTTATTATATCTCATGATTTACAATTCCATTACTTACACCGTTTATTTTATGAGAAACTAGACTTAATAATATTTAATTCAATATTTTTTTCATCCAGCTTCTATTTCTTGAATCTAACTTGATATTCTAGCTCCCCATAGTCTCCTTGTTATCTTTCTCTCTTGATGGATATGGAAATTCTTTTGATTTCTAAATAAAAATGGTGAATTTTTGGTGAAAGGACCAAATTGTAAAGAAAGCAAAACTTTCTTTCTTTCTCTCTTTTTCTCACATTGATGCATGGGAAAAATGGTGGGTTGGATGATTCTTCATCTTCCTTTTCTTATATATATATACTAAATAAAATAATAATAAAATAATAAAATATCATTTAAAAATCAAATTAAAATATTAATAAACTAATATTTATTTATTTATTTAATCTAAAATATCTCCAACATCATCATTATCTTCTAGATTTTTCTCTCTTCTAATTAACCATTTTGCCCTTCATGATCTTTTAAAATTCCATCATTGTGTCATCACTTAATTTGGTAAAATTGCGATTTAGTCCCTCAAAATTCTTTACCTTTTTTAATCCTAATCTATCCATTTTCCTTAGTTTCTAGATCATTCCACCCTTAAAATGTTTACACCATTGGTCCTTCAACTTTTTTATATTTACACTTTAACCCCTCAAATTTTGAGTATATACTATTGGGCAACAAAAATTTGCTTACTTTTGCAATTTAATCCTTTCTTGAACTAATATGTCATAATATACTTCCCAATGTTGACATAACTCCAAAATTTCCTCTTTTTTTGCTTTATTTTCTTATTTTATTATATCAAAGATAATATCTTACTGTAAAAATTTTTGGGGTATTACAAATATAGTATTTTGTGACAGTCAGAGTGTCATCTTCCTTACAAAAGATCAAATGTTTCATGAGAGAACAAAACACATTGATGTTCGGTATCATTTTGTTCGTGATATAATTGCTCGTGGTGATATTGCTGTGAGCAAAATTAGTACTCATGAAAATCCTGCAGATATGATGGCTAAGTCACTTCCTATGACCAATTTTGAGCATTGCTTAGACTTGGTTGGTGTTCATTGTTGAAGTTAAACCCTTAAGGGGTTTTATGGAAGAGGTGGAGAACTTGTTTGTTGAGAGTTCGCGATGAAGAACTTGTTCATTAAGAATTTGTGTCAAGGTGGAGATTGTTAGAATTAAGTGATTCGAATCCTTATTTAAATCAAATACAGTGGTAAAATAAAATAAAAGTAAATTCCCTATAGAATTATACTTCTTTTATTTTATTTTCAGAATAAGGTTTTTTAAACCTTATTAAACTCCATCTATTTGATATTGATTAGAATAAGATGTTTCAATCTTACTACACTCTTATTAGAACATGGTTTACAAGCCTATAAAAAGACATAGTCTACTCCTTTTGTAATCATTCGAATTCGACATAGTGAATTTTCTTCTCCTTTGCCCGTGGTTTTTTTCCCGAAAGGGTTTCCACGTAAAATCTCTGTGTTCTTTATTTTATTTTTTTCTTTGTGATATATTGTCATTACCGACATTCTATTTTTACAAGCACTTTCCTGGCAATGTTCAGGATCGATCTTGGAATTCAAGATGTCAGATTTGGTGCTGATTTAGATAAAGACAAATTGAAGCAGTAGATTAAAGGAGATAGTGCACAATCTTTATACAAAAATAAGAAGAAAGATATGGTAAAAGGGGAGGTGTGGACGACAATAACAATGAAGGAAAGAAAAAAAGCAATAAAATAAAAAAGAATTTGAGGAAGAGAGGAATGACTAGGATTAAAGGCTGATTAGTTGTGAAAAAATAATACTTATACCTAGGTTTACTAGGCTTGGACGACACACACATTAATACAAGGGGATTTTGTCAAAAAATTAAATTATTTAGTAGAGAATAAGATTTGAACTTGGGACTGATTTAAATTTGATTTAAAGACCCAATAAAAAATTTAAAAAATATATTTAAAATCATCAAAATTC
The DNA here is from genome assembly GCF_007990345.1 of Gossypium hirsutum. Lineage (NCBI taxonomy): Eukaryota > Viridiplantae > Streptophyta > Magnoliopsida > Malvales > Malvaceae > Gossypium > Gossypium hirsutum. Next base: position 18,045,862 of record NC_053437.1, on the reverse strand, counting down.
TCCCAAATTCCAAATCTGGAAATTTAAGTTTTTAATTGGCATAATTAATAAAAAAATTGAAGAAAGAAGAGCTCTACCCAAGCTAGTTGAGAGAAACGATAATGGCACTTTCTTGGCAATGTTCAGGATCGATCTTGGAGTACAAGATTTTAGATTTGATCCTGATTCTGATGAAGATAAATGGAAGCAATAGATTAAAGGAGATAGCTCACAATCTTGATACAAAACAAAGAAGAAAGAGATGGTAAAAGGGGCGGGTGTAGGCAACAACAACAATAGAGGAAAAGAAAAAACATTAAAATCAAAAAGAATGAGAAGAGTTGAGGAATGATTAGGATTAAAGGCTGATTATTTGTGACAAAATAATACTTATACCTAGGTTTACTAGGCTTGGATGACACACACATTAAAACAAGGGGTTTTTGTCAAAAATTTAAATTATTTGCAAAAGAAGGGATTTGAACTTGGGACTGATTTAAATACAATTTAAAGACCCATTAAAAAACATATAAAATATATTTAAAGTCATAAAAATTCTCACAAATTACAAATAAAAAATTTTAGGGTTTTAATTGGCAAGATTAATAAAAAAATTGAAGAAAGAAGAGCTCTTACTCAGTCTAGTTGAGAGAAACAATAATGGAACTTTCTTGGCAATGTTAAGGATCGATCTTGTAGTTCAAGATTTTAGAGTTGGTGCTGATTTAGATAAAAAAAATGGAAGCCATAGATTAAAGGAGATGGTACACAATCTTGATACAAAAAGAAGAAGAAAGAGATGCTAAAAGGGGAGGTGTGGGGGATAACAACAATGGAGGAAAGAAAAAAGACATTAAAATCAAAGAGAATGAAAGGAGGAGAGGAATGACTAGGATTAAAGGCTGATTATTTGTGAAAAAATAATACTTATACCTAGGTTTACTAGGCTTGGACGATGCACACATTAAAATAAGGGGTTTTTGTCAAAAAATTAAATTATTTGCAAGAGAAGGGATTTGATCTTGGGACTGATTTAAATATGATTTAAAGACCCATAAAAAGACTTAAAAAAATATTTCAAATCATCAAAATTCCTCCAAATTCCAAATCTAGTAATTTTAGTTTTTAATTGGCATGATTAATAAAAAAAATTGAAGAAAGAAGAGCTCTTACCCAAGCTAGTTCAAAGAAATGATAATGGCAATTTCTTGGCAATGTTCAGGATTGATCTTGGAGTTCAAGATTTCAGATTTGGTGCTGATTCATATGAGGATAAATGGAAGCAATAGATTAGAGGAGATGGTGCAAAATCTTGATATAAAAAGCAGAAGAAAGAGATGGTAAAATGGGAGGTGTAGGCGACAACAACAATGGAGGAAAGGAAAAAAACATTAAAATCAAAGAGAATGAGAGGAGGAGAGGAATGACTAGGGCAATGAAGATGAGGATTAAAGTTTGATTATTTGTGAAAAAATAATGCTTATACCAAGGTTTACTAGGCTTGGGCGACTCAGACATTAAAACTAGGGGTTTTTGTCAAAAAAATTAAATTATTTGCAGGAGAAGGGATTTGAACTTGGGACTGATTTAAATACGATTTAAAGACCCATTAAAAACTGAAAAAATATATTTAAAATCTTCACAATTCTCCCAAATTCCAAATATGGAAATTTAGGTTTTTAATTGCCAAGATTAATAAAAATTGAAGAAAAAAGAGCTCTTACCCAAGTTAGTTGAAAGCGCACATTAATACAATGGGGTTTTTTCAAAAAATTAAATTGTTTGCAAGAGAAGGGATTTGAACTCGGGACTTATTTAAATACGATTTAAAGACCCATTAAAAACTGAAAACTATATTTAAAATCTTTGCAATTCTCCCAAATTCTAAATCTGGAAATTTAGGTTTTTAATTTGCAAGATTAATAAAAAATTTGAAAAAGAAGAACTCTGACCTAAGCTAGTTGAGAGAAACGATAATGGAACTTTCTTGGCAATGTTCAGGATCGATCTTGAAATTCAAGATTTTAGATTTGGTGCTAATTTAGATGATGAAAAATGGGACCAATAGATTAAAGGAGATAGTGCACAATCTTGATACAAAAAGAAGAAGAAATACATGGTAAAAGGGGGGTGTGGGCGACAACAACAATGGAGGAAAGAAAAAAACAATAAAATCAAAGGGAATTTGAGAAAGAGAGGAATGACTAGGATTAAAGGATAATTATTTGTGACAAAATAATACTTATACCTAGGTTTACTAGCCTTGGATGACACATACATTAAAACAAGGGGTTTTTGTCAAAAAATTAAATTGTTTGCAAGAGAAGGGTTTTAAACTTGGGACTGATTTAAATATGATTTACAAACCTATTCAAAAACTAAAAAAATATATTTCAAATCATCAAAATTCTCCCAAATTCCAAATCTAGAAATTTAGGTTTTTAATTGGCAAGATTAATAAAAAAATTGAAGAGAGAAGAGCTCTAACCCAAGCTAGTTGAGAGAAACGATAATGGCACTTTCTTGGCAATGTTCAGGATCTATCTTGGAGTTCAAGATTTCAAATTTGGTGTTGATTTAGACGAGGATAAATGGAAGCAATAGATTAAAGGATATGATGCACAATCTTGATCAAAAAGAAGAATAATGTGATGGTAAAAGGGTAGGTGTAGGCGACAACAACAATGGAGGAAAGGAAAAAAACATTAAAATCAAAGAGAATGAGAGGAGGAGAGGACTGACTATGACAATGAGGAGGAGGATGAAAGGCTGATTATTTGTGAAAAAATAATACTTATACCTAGGTTTACTAGGCTTGGACGACACACACATTAAAACAAAAGGCTTTCTCAAAAAATTAAATTATTTGCAAGAGAAGGGATTTGAACTTGGGACTGATTTAAATACGATTTAAAGACAAATGAAAAAACTTAAAAAATATATATAACATCATCAAAATTATCCCAACTTCAAAATCTGGAAATTTAGGTTTTTACTTGGCAAGATTAATTAAAAAATTGAAGAAAGAAGAGCTCTTACTCAAGCTAGTTGAGAGAAACGATAATGGCACTTTCTTGGCAATGTTTAAGATCGATCGTGGAGTTCAAGATTTCAAATTTGGTGCTGACTTAGATGAGGATAAATGGAAGCCATAGATTAAAGGAGATGGTGCACAATCTTGATACAAATAGAAGAAGAAAGAGATGGTAAAAGGGGAGATGTAGGTGACAACAACAATGAAGGAAAGGAAAAAAAACATTAAAATCAAAGAGAGTAAGAGGAGGAGAGGAATGACTAGGATTAAAGATTGATTTTTTGTGACAAAATAATACTTATACCTAGGTTTACTAGGGTTGGACGACGCACATATTAAAATAAGGGGTTTTATGAAAAAATTAAATTAGTTGCAAGAGAAGGGATTTTAACTTGGGACTGATTTAAATACGATTTAAAGACCCATTAAAAAACTGAAAAAATATAGTTAAAATCTTAAAAATCCTTCCAGATTCCAAATCTGGAAATTTAGATTTTGAATTGGCAAGATTAATCAAAAAATTGAAGAAATAAGAGCTTTTACGGAAGCTAGATGAGAGAAACGATAATGGCACTTTTTTGGTAATGTTCAGGATCTTGGAGTTTAATATTTTAGATTTGAAACTGATTTAGATGAGGACAAATGGAAGGAATAGATTAAAGCAAATAGTGCACAATCTTGATACAAAAAGAAAAAGAAAGAGATGGCAAAAGGGGAGGTGTAGGCGACAACAACAATGGTGGAAAGGAAAAAAAACATTAAAATTAAAGAAAATGAGAGGAGGAGAGGAATGATTAGAGCAATGAAGAGGAGGATTAAAGACTGATTATTTGTGACAAAATAATACTTATACCTAGCTTTACTAGGCTTGGACGATACATACATTAAAGCAAGGGGTTTTGTCAAAAAATTAACTTATTTGCAAGAGAAGGGATTTAAAGTTGGGATTGATTTAAATACAATTTAAAGACCTATTAAAAAATTGAAAAAATATATGTAAAATCATCACAATTTTCCCAAATTCAAAATCATGAAATTTAGGTTTTTAATTAGCAAGATTAATCAAAAAATTGAAAAAAGAATAGCTGTTACCTAAACTTGTTGGGAGAAGGTATAAGTATTAAAGGCTGATTATTTGAGAAAAAATAATACTTATAACTAGGTTTACTAGCTTTGGACGACACACGCATTAAAACAAGGGGTTTTGTCAAAAAATTAAATTACTTGCAAGAAAAGGGATTTGAAGTTGGGATTGATTTGAATACAATTTAAATATCCATTAAAATTTGAAAAGATATCCATTAAAATCATCACAATTCTCCCAAATTCCAAATCTTGAAATTTAGGTTTTTAATTAGCAAGATTAATCAAAAAAATGAAGAAAGAAGAGCTTTTACCCAAACTTGTTGAGAGAAACAATAATGAGACATTCTTGGCAATGTTCAGGATCTATCTTAGAGTTCAAGATTTCAGATTTGGTATTGATTTAGGTGAGGACAAATGGAAGTAATACATTAAAGGAGGTGGTGCACAATCTTGATACAAAGAAGAAGAAGAATGAGATGGTAAAAGGGTAGGTGTAGGCGACAACAACAATGAAGGAAAGGAAAAAAACATTAAAATCAAAGAGAATGAAAGGAGGAGAGGAATGACTAGGGCAATGAGGAGGAGGATTAAAAGCTGATTATTTATGAAAAATAATACTTATACCTAGGTTTATTAGGCTTGGACGACACACACATTAAAACAAGGGGGTTTTGTCAAAAAATTAAATTATTTGCAAGAGAAGGGATTTGAACTTAGGACTAATTTAAATATGATTTAAAGACCCTTTAAAAAATTGAAAAAATATATTTAACATCATCAAAAATTTCCCAAATTCCAAATCTTGAGATTTAGGCTTTTGATTGGCAAGAAGAGCTCTTGCCCAAGCTAGTTGAGAGAAACGATAATGACACTTTCTTGGTAATGTTCAAGATCGATCTTGGAGTTCAAGATTTCAGATTTGGTGTTGATTTAGGTAAGGATAAATGGAAGCAATAAATTAAAGTTGATGGTGAACAAGCTTGATACAAAATGAAGAAGAAAGAGATGGTAAAATGGGAGGTGTGGGAGACAACAACAATGATGGAAAGGAAAAAAACATTAAAATCAAAGAGAACGAAAGGAAGAGAGGAATGACTAGGGAAATGAGAAGGAGGATTAAAGGCTGATTATGTTTGAAAAATTAATACTTATACCAAGGTTTACTAGGTGACAAGTCATAAAAGTAACATATTTTAATTCCATTCTTAATGCGTTTTTGGATGATTAATTATGTAAATTAGTGAATTTGATGCTCCTAATCCTTTAAATTCTTGTTTCTATACTTAGGAGAGCATTTGGGAGCAAAAGGAGCGAAAAAACAAGTCAAATCAGATAAATAGAGTTATTTCCAGGATCCACACGGCCTAGGCATTTCCACACAGGATGGCCACACGCCCATGTGAGCCACGCAAGCTGGCCCGTGTTGATAGCACACCCTGCTTCCCAATACGCGAAAAAACCTACTTTTTGGCTTTTCTTAGCATTCTAAAGTCTATAAATACCAATTAGAAGAAGATCTAGTGGAGCACGCAGAGAAGATTGAAAAGAACACTCAAAGAACGCCATCGGAGCCAACTCAGAAGTGGATCTCCTTCAAGATTGAAGATATCCTTTTAACTTCTTTCGAAGTTTTATTGAATTTCTTTATGTCTTGTGGTTTTTCTAACTTTGAGATGTTTTCATTCAAATTTATGAACTAAATTCCCTAGATACCTAGGGAAGATAAAACCTGTGATGAATCTTATTATTTGATTTCTGATTTGCATGATAAATACTTGATTCTTGTTCTCAATTATGTATTCTTATTTCGTGCTTTAATATTTTCGGGATATTAATTCATGTTTAATGTGCTTATTTCAGTGGAGTAAAAGTCTATATTTAAGAGTAGATCTAACATAATTGAGTGAAGTTGCATCCAATCCTAGAAATAGGACGACAGAAATCTACCGGATTAGAGTCAAATCTAATAGGGGAATCCATAAATCGAGTTAATGCAACAATAAGGGTTTTAATTAGAAAGAGATTTCAATTAATCAACCTAGAGTCAGTTTTTCTTATTCTCGAAAGAGATATTAACATAATTTATGGAATTCTACGGATCAAGACACAAGTGAATAAATCGTTTAATTCAGATTCAGAATAATAAGTGAAGTCTAGGTGGATTCTTTCCTGTGTATTGTCTTTCTCATTGGTTATTTTCGATTATTTTCCTATTTCATTCTCTGTTGTGTTCTAAGTTAAATTAGTTTAGTAAATTTAGATTAAAAACAATCACCCCCATTTGTCAGCTAAATAATAGAAAAATGGTAATTACTAGTACTTTTAGTCTTCATAGATACGATATTCCCTACTCACCATAGCAATATTATTGTTCGATAGGTGCACTTGCCTTTTACGTAATTAAAGTTAGTTTAGTGGCCATCACTAGGCTTGGACGACACACACATTAAAATAAAGGGGTTTTTGTCAAAAATTTAAATTATTTAAAAGAGAAGGGATTTGAACTTGGGACTGATTTAAATATGATTTAAAGACCCAGTAAAAAATTGAAAAAATATATTTAAAATCATCGAAATTCTCTCAAATTCCAAATCTAGACATTTAGGTTATTAATTGGCAAGATTAATCAAAAAATTTAAGAAAGAAGAACTCTTACCCAAGCTAGTTGATAAAAACGATAATGACACTTTCTTGGAAATGTTCAGGATCGATCTTTGAGTTTAAGATTTCAGATTTGATGCTTTAGATGACAAATGAAAGCAATATATTAAAGGAGATGGTGCACAATCTTGATACAAAAAGAAGAAGAAAGAGATGGTAAAATGGGAGGTGTAGGCAACAACAACAATGGAAGAAAGGAAAAAAAAACATTAAAATCAAAGAGAATGAGAGGAGGAGAGGAATGACTAGTGCAATGAGGAGGAGGATTAAAGGCTTATTATTTGTAAAAAAATTAATACTTATACCTTGGTTTACTAGGCTTGGACGACACACACATTAAAACAAGGGATTTTTGTCAAAAAATTAAATTATTTGCAATAGAAGGGATTTGAACTTGGGACTGATTTAAATGCGATTTAAAGACCCATTAAAAAATAAAAAATATATTAAAAATCATCAAAATTCTCCCAAATTCCAAATCTGAAAATTTAGGTTTTTCATTGGCAAGATTAATCAAAAAATTGAAGAAATAAAAGCTCTTACCCAAGCTAGTTGAAAGAAACGATTATGGCACTTTCTTGGCAATGTTCAGGATCGATCTTGGAGTTCAAGATTTTAGATTTGGTGCTGATTTAGATGAGGATAAATGGAAGCAATAGATTAAAGGAGATGATGCGCAATCTTGATACAAAAAGAAGACGAAAGAGATGGTAAAATGGGAGGTGTAGGCAACAACAACAATGGAGGAAATGAAAAAAAAAACATTAAAATCAAAGTGAATGAGAGGAGGAGAGGAATGACTAGGGAAATGAGGAGGAGGATTAAAGGCTGATTTTTTGTAAAAAATAATACTTATACCTAAGTTTACTAGGCTTGGACAACGCATACATTAAAACAAGGGGATTTTGTCAAAACATTAAATTATTTGCAAGAGAAAGGATTTGAAGTTAGGACTAATTTAAATACGATTTAAAGACCCATTAAAAAACTGAAAAAATATATTAAAAATCATCAAAATTCTCCCAAATTCCAAATCTGGAAATTTAGGTTTTTAGTTGTTAAGATTAATCAAAAAATTGAAGAAAGAAGAGTTCTTACCCAAGCTAGTTGAAAGAAATGATAATGGCACATTCTTGGCAATGTTCAGAATCGATCTTGGAGTTTAAATTTTCAAATTTGGTGCTGATTTAAATGAGGATAAATGTAAGCAATAGATTAAAGGAGATGGTGCACACTCTTGATACAAAAAGAGGAAGAAAGAGATAGTAAAATGGGAGGTGTAGGCGACAACAACAATGGAGGAAAGGAAAAAAACATTAAAATCAAAGAGAATAAGAGAAGGAAAGGAATGACTAGGGCAATGAGGAGGAGGATCAAAGGCTTATTATTTGTGAAAAAATAATACTTATACCTAGGTTTACTAGGGCAGGATGACACACACATTAAAATAAGGGATTTTTGTCAAAAAATTAAATTATTTGAAAGAGAAGGGATTTGAACTTGGGACTAATTTAAATACGATTTAAAACCCATTAAAAACTGAAAAAAATATATTAAAAATCATCAAAATGCTCCCAAATTCCAAATCTGGAAATTTAGGTTTTTAATTTGCAAGATTAATCAAAAACTTGAAGAAATAATAGTTCTTACCCAAGCTAGTTGAGAGAAATGATAATGGGACTTTCTTGGCAATGTTCAGAATCGATCTTGGAGTTCAAGATTTCAGATTTGGTGCTGATTTAAATGAGGATAAATGGAAGCAATAGATTAAATAAGATGGTGCACAATCTTGATACAAAAAGAAGAAAGAGATGGTAAAATGGAAGGTTTAGGCGACAACAACAATAAAGGTTTATCTTGTCTTGGGTTGATTGAAAAACCTTGGGAATTGAGTTCTTGTTCCCGTGTAGGTCCTAGTAACTCTCATATACGTCTCAGATCCCAATGTGGATAGGTTTATCATTAAGACCTAATGTCACAATTTCGTTATGTTCAGGCAATTTTTGTTGGTGTAATGTCATACCATTACCCACAATTGACACATTGTTACCATTCCAAATTTGAATGTCAAGTTCTTGTAGGCATATATCTTGTCCTTTAAAGATGCTTCACCATGTCCATGAGTCAGTGGGTCAGGATTGTACTAAAAGGAAATCCTGTGAAGTACAATATTTAGCTAATAGGATTGATTTTGCTACTAAGTGAGGTTGCGTTAAGTTTCTACACTTGTTTGCAAAGGAGGGCGTCATTCATCATTTTCGTCTTTTGAATTCCTAGACCTCTAAGAGATTTTGATGTTCAAAGATGATCCCAATTGTATAAATGTAATTTTTTTAGTGTTTTCATCCTGTCCCTACCAAAAGTCATGAATGATTTTGTCGGGCTTCTCTGTAATATTCTTGGGAGCTTTGGTGCAGGAAAGTGTATACAGTGGTGCTACAAATAGTGTGGATTGAATGAGGACTAACTTTTTGGTCTGAGAAACAAGACAAGCTTTCCATGTTTCCAATTTACTCTATATTTTTTCCACCGTTGATTGGAAAAAGAGTCGTCGGTTATATAGGTGTCCCATATGGTGTATCCTAAATATTTTTTGGGATTTTTCGAACATCATACACCCAAAATCCTTGTAATCCACTGTTTGTGTTGAGCTTTCCTTGCTTTGCAGAAGAAGACTTCAGATTTACTGTAGTTAATAGAAAGCCCTGAGAAGTGGCAATAGGTGTTGACAATAGCTTTTAAGGCTTGTGTTGATTGGATTGTGGCTTTGAAGAAAAGATAAAGAGTCGTTAGAAAAAAGTAGATGATTAATAGGCATGTAATGTTAGCCGATGCAAACCCTTGATACTTGTGAGGATTGTTCAGCTTGGAGTAGCATCAAGGAGAGGACGTTTTGGCATAGGCGAAACAAGTAGGGAGAAAGTGGGTCCTTGGTGGAGTCCTCGATGTGGCTGTATTGGTGGTGCTGGATGACCATTAATTAAAATTTGATAGGACACGGTTTTTATGCACCGGGATATTAACTAAAGCCAATGATTGTTGAAACCCATATTCCTCAAAACAGCAATAAGAAAATCTCAGTTTATGCGGTCATAGGCTTTGCACATGTCAAGTTTCAACGTTGCTAGAATTCCTTTTTCCTACCATTTGGATCAAGATGGTATGAAGTTCACTTCCCAGTAATATGTTATCCATAATGTTCTAACCATGAGTGAACGTGTTTTGGAATGGTGATATGACAACATCCATTATTAGCTTGAGGCGGTTAACAACTTTTTAGCAAATTTTTTAAATTACACTATAGAGATTAATTGGTCGGAAATTACTAAAGTTATGTTGGAGGGATCTTTCAAGATAAGTGTAAATAAAATTCGTCTAAATTAAAAAACCCGACACAAGATTGTGTGGTCAGAGAGCCGACTATATCCCAATTATGTTGATAAAAGAATCCTGATTTTCCATCAATGCTAGGGCTTTTGATGGATGTATTTGGATTGCTGCAGCTTTGAATTCTACAAGGGTGAATTCTTTGTTAAGTTGTCCCTATAGGAGCGAGGGAAAATTATGGACGTTGAATTGAATTCCCTTATAATAGACATATTATGTATATGAATGAATTATAAAATATACTATTGTAATTTATATTGAAGAAAGGATTTTTATTGTAATTAGAAATAATATTTTTAACTCTTGTAAATAAAATGTGTAAATAAGTTAGGGGAGTTTGGTTCACATAATTTTTTGTTAATGTAATATTATTTATTGTTGGTAAGTAACTTTTTTATTGGACTCTACAATTTAATATTCTCAAAAATTTAAATCTTTCTTATTTTAATATTTTTATTAAAAAGTCTTTAAATTTAGGCAATATACTGTCTTGACTTGTATGTAGCTCTTATTAGACACCTATTTGACATAGATTCAAATCCTATCACCCCATCTCTTACTATCAATATTGTACAAAAAGATATTTACATTGAATCAATAATTTTATTTTTTGAACTGAATTTCATTTAATTATTAATTATTATATTATAATAATTTAAAATATAGTATTGATTGTATGTAACGATGGTTAAAACTCTTATCAGACATCCCTTTGACATAAGTTCAAACTATGTTACTCTCATCCTTAATATTTTATCAAAAAATAATTTAAAGTCTGTGCATAATATATTTACTTAATTTATAAAAAAACATAAAATGAAAGGAAATCTATACATATATATATATAAGGAAAACATATCATAAAATTGAAGATTATCTCTTAATCTTACATTACCTAGAGCTGAATTAAGATTACCCCTATATTTTAGAATAAGATTATTTACTATTGGGCCCAGAGGGCACGTATGAGGTGGCTTCCGAAAGGTGACAGGAACACTCGCTATTTCCATGCACGCGCCACAGGTAGAGAAAAAGAAAAATCAAATTGAAAAGTTGAAAGACTCAAGGGGGACGTGGCATACGGATAAAAAAGAAGTTTGTAACGTAGCCTGGAGCTATTTTAATGAGCTTTTTAAGTCAACTACCGTTCCTTTTATTGAACCTGACTTGCATTATATTCTTTCATGCATTACTGACCAAATTAATGCTAATTTGGATAGGGAATTCACAGATGAAGAAATCATCACAGCCTTTAGAAACATGGACCCACGCAAGGCTCCTGGATGTAACGGTCTCTCAGGTCACGACGTTGTCAAGGGCAACAAAGATGTTGCTTGTGTTAACGAAACCCTGCTATTGTTTTAATTCCTAAAATAAAATAACCTATTGATATGACTAATTTTCGGCCTATAAGGCTCTGTAGGTTTATTTATAAAATTATCTCAGAAGTCCTGGGATGTATGATCCACGACAACGTTATAATTACGGACGAACTAATGTACTCTCTCCAGAGCTCAAAGAATGATCCGAATAAAGGTTTCGTAGTTAAATTTGGTATGAGTAAGGCCTATAACCAAGTTGAGTGGAACTTCCTTGAAAAAGCTATGGAAAAACTTAGTTTTAATTCAAGTTGGGTGGATAAATTTATGCGGTGTGTGTGCTCTGTTTGGTATATGGTTAAGTGTAATTCGATGTTGTCCGATATTTTTATCCCGGAAAGGGGTCTCCGACAAGGGACCCCTTGTCCCCTTACTTTTTTTTATATGCATGGAAGTTCTTTCCCGTATGCTTATTCAGGCTCAAAATGCTAATACCATCAAAGGTACTCGGGCAAGTCAGAATGGCCTGAGCATTAATCATCTTTTCTTCGTTGATGACGCTCTTCTTTTTGTTAGGAATAAGAAAAATGAAGTTGATGAGTTCATGAAGATCCTAATTCGAAAAGATTTCGGGTCAAAGAATAAACCTCGACAAGTCCATGGTGTATTTCAGTCCGAACACCCGTGTCTCAGCGCCATTATTTTGCTAGTTTACTAAAAAAGAAGATGGTGGATAAGCTTGTAGAAAATTGATTAATATTTGGAGAAATAAAACAAAGAAAATGATAAAGAATATAATGAAAAGAGAAATAATTTTTTTATGGAAGAAAGAAAACACCCTTTCTAATAAATTTTTATTTCACTCACTCTTAAAAAATTCTTCATCTACAACAGGAGTTGTGACTATTCATTTACATAACTTAAATGCTATAGGAGTTGTGACTATTCATGCATGTGTGTAACTTTTTATCTTCAAGTCTCTTCGCTCTTCATATTCAAGTCTCTTCACGTTTCTAACTTTTCATAATTTATTTTGTGCAAGATTAATTTAATTATGTGCCAACAATGCCTCCCTTAAATTAAACTTGCTTCGAACTCCCAACCTTTCAACATTTTTCCTGAAGACTTGTCCACTTAGCGGCTTTGTGAAGATATCAGCCATCAGATCTTCCATCTTGCAATATTCAACTTGAATATCACCATTATTCACTCGTTCCCTCAAAAAGTGATACCGAATGCGAATTTGTTTTGTCCTTCCATGAAGAACTGGATCTTATGTGACCAAAATAGTAGAATTATTATCACAAAACAAAATTGTTGACTTGCACTGCTTCTGCTTAAGACTCTCCAAAATTCCACGTAACCAAATCAATTGACATCCTGCATAAGATGAAATGATATATTCAGCTTCTGTAGTCGAAAGCGCCACAACTGATTATTTCTTTGAGCTCCATGAAATTGCACCACTACCAAGGTGAAAAACATAACCAGAAGTGCTTTTGCTATCATCAATGCTTCTTACAAGCTAACAGCATACACGATGTCAGGCCTTGTCGAAGTCAGATACATTAACTTCCCAACCAAACTTCTGAATATGGTGGAATTGACAAGCTTTCCTTCACCCTCTCTAGATAGCTTCAAACCTGTGATGCATGGAGTAGAAACTGGATTAGCATTTTCAATCTTGAACTTTTTTAGAACTTCCTTTTCGTATCTCTCTTGTGAAATAAAAATTCCTTTCTCGGATTGATGAACTTCAATGCCAAGAAAATGATGAAGTTCTCCCAAATCTGTCATCTCAAATTCTGCCATCATTGAGTGCTAAAATTCTTTCAACATTTTCACATCATTTCCTGTGAAAATAAGATCATCAACGTAGAGACTTATAACCATGAATCTTCCTTTAGAATTGCCTTTGATGTAGAGAGTATGCTCATATGGACATTTCTGGAATCAATTCTGAAAATAAGAATCGATGCGGCTGTACCAAGCTCGGGGTGATTGCTTCAACCCGTATAAAGCTTTTTTCAACTTGTAAACTTTTTCTATTTCTCATTTTCAGACAAACCCAGGTGGTTGATCAACATAGACTTCTTCTTTGAGAACACCATTCAAAAATGCAGATTTTACGTCCATTTAGAACAATTTCCAATTATTTTGGGCAGCAAGAGAAATAAGTAACTGAACTGTCTCAAGTCTTGAAACTAGAGCAAATACCTCTATAAAATCTTCTCCTTCCTTTTGCTTGTATCCTTTTGCAACCAGTCTTGCCTTGTACTTGTTGATAGAGCCATTCGGATTCATCTTTGTCTTGTACACTCATTTTACTCCTATTGAATTCTTGTACGGCAGCAAATCTGTGAGCTCCCATGTATCATTGTTTTCAATTGAGCAAATCTCTTCTTTCATGGATTTCCTCTATATTTCTTCTTGATATGCATTATCAAAAGAAATTGGATCTTCTCCTGCAAAGAAGGCAAAGAATACAGCATCAGTTTGGACAACTTCATCAGTTACATCATATAACTCTTAGATGCTTCTCATTTTTCGAATTGGGCTGGATAAAGAAGAATTTGATTGAAGAACTTGGGGAAGCAGGAGGATTTCCTGCTTGAGCATCATCTTCAGCATTCTCAATTACTGCCTCCTCTTCTTCTTCAAGTTCAAAAGGAAAAATTAGCAAATTTTCCTTTTCAACTTCCATATATTCAAACATGGAATTTTCATCAAACCGAACATCTCGACTTATCACAGTCTTCTTTGTCACCGGATTGTACAACTTGTATGCCTTACTTCTTTCACTATAGCCAATGAAAATGCATTTTTCAGACTTGTCATCCAACTTGCTTCTCATTGCATCTGGAATATGAGAGTAAGCAACACTCCCAAATACTCTAAGATGACGAACACTAGGCTTTGTACCATACCACACCTCATGTGGTGTGCAATTCTCCAAGCTTCTTGTCGGTGATCTGTTTATAAGATAAACTGCACAGGAAATAGCTTCAGCCCAAAATCTTCTTGATAACCTCTTCTTCTTAAGAAGACATCTAGCCATTTCTATAATTGTTATGTTCTTTCTTTCACACAAACCATTTTGTTGAGGTGTATGGAAGACTGTCATTTCATGCCAGATGTCACTATCTCGGTAATATTTCTCAAATTCTTTTGAAAAATATTCACCTCCACGATCTGTCTGCAAGGTGTTAATTTTCAGCCCAATAAAGTTCTCCACTTCTGCCTTGAAATCTTTGAATCTTTGAAAAGCCTCTGATTTTTCTTTGACACAATATACCCATAACTTTCTTGAGTAATCATCAATGAAAGAGATAAAGTAACGATTACCTCCCAAAGATGAAACTGTCATTGGACCACAAATATCCGAGTGAATAAGTTGCAATGGTCTTCTTGCTTTCCACGAGGATTGAGAAGGAAAAGTAATTTTGTGTTGCTTTCCAAGCTGACATGCTTCACAAACATCATCAAGCCGATCGATTTTTGGTAAACCTTTGACCATCATCTTCCTTGAAATCATCTCCAAATTTCCATATCTATCATGCCATAACTTTGAAACTTCTTTATGAGCACCAATAAAGCAAGACATATTTTGATTTTGAAGGGTGAGAGAGAAAAGATTATTTGATGCCACTCTAACTCTAGCAACAACCTGATTTTTCCTTGACAAATAGCAAGCTATGTCACGGAAATGAATATCATACCCTTTCTTCAAGAGATGCCCAACGCTAAGTAGATTATTTTTAAGACCAGGAACAAAATAAACTTCAGACATTTTCTCTACCCTTCCTTACTTTGTTTTGAACTCCAACTTACCAACACCACTAATTTTTTAAGATTTTCCATCTCCTACTTTTACTTCTCCACAATCAGATTCAAAGAACTTCGAAAATAAATTTTTGTTACCTGTCATATACTTGCTAGCACCACTGTCTATGTACCAGACATCATCAATCTCTCCACCATGAGACACGAGCAACAAAGTTTCTTGCTTTTTCTCTTGATTATTTTGTAGTATATTAGCTTCATTTTTATATTCTTTCTTGTACCAGCATTCACTTGCCAAATGACCAGGTTTGCGACAATGATAGCATTCAAAATAGCCACGACCTCTTCCTCTTTGATTTCTACATCCATGTCCTCTTTGTGATCCTCTAAAATTCTGAATTTGGTTGGCTTCTTTCCACCCATTCTCCGTGCTTGCATCTTCACCTCTTTCACGAGCATTTGGGCCTCTTCCTCTAAAATTTCTTCCTCTTCCACGACCACGACCACGATCTCTCCCTCTTTGATTTTTAAAGTCTCTCTTCTTCTCATTTAGAGATAACTTTGACTGGAGTGCTTGATCTACAAAATGTCTGAATTTTATTTTGTTCCTTGTCTTAAAAATAATCTGCTTAGCGTTAGGCATCTCTTTAAGAAGGGCTATGATATTCATTTCTGTGACATGGCTTGCTATTTGTCAAGGAAAAATCAGGTTGTTGCTACAGTTGGAGTGGCATCAAATAATCTTTTCTCTCTCACCCTTCAAAATCATAATATATCTTACTTTATTGGTGCTCATAAAGGAGTTTCAAAGTTATGGCATGATAGATATGGACATTTGAACTATGGAAATTTGGAGATGCTTTCAAGGAAGATGATGCTCAGAGGTTTACCAAAAATTGATCGGCTTAATGATGTCTATGAAGCATGTTAGCTTGGAAAGAAACACAAAATTGCTTTTCCTTCTCAATCATCATGGAAAGCAAGAAGACCATTGCAACTTATTCACTTGGATCTTTGTGGTCCAATGACAGTTTCATCTTTGGAAGGTAATCGTTACTTATCTCTTTCATTGATGATTACTCAAGAAAGTTATGGGTGTATTGTGTCAAAGAAAAATCAGAGGTTTTCAGAGATTCAAAGATTTCAAGGCAGAAGTGGAGAACTTTACTGGGCTAAAAATTAACACCTTGCGGACAAATCGTGGAGGTGAATATTTTTCAAAAGAATTTGAGAAATATTACCGAGATATGGCATCCAGCATGAAATGACAGTCCGCCATACACCTCAGCAAAATGGTGTGTGTGAAAGAAAGAACTGAAAAATTATGAAAATGGCTAGATGTCTTCTTAAGAAGAAGAGGTTATCAAGAAGATTTTGGGCTGAAGTTGTTTCCTGTGCAGTTTATCTTATAAACAGATCACTGACAAGAAGCTTGGAGAATTGCACACCACATGAGGCGTGTATGGTACAAAGCCTAGTGTTCATCATCTTAGAGTATTTGGGAGTGTTGCTTACTCTCATATTCCAGATGCAATGAGAAGCAAGTTGAATGACAAGTCAGAGAAATGTATTTTCATTGGCTATAGTGAAAGAAGTAAGGCATACAAGTTGTACAATCCGGTGACAAAGAAGACTGTGATAAGCCGAGATGTTCGGTTTGATGAAAATTCCATGTTTGAATATATAGAAGTTGAAAAAGAAAATTTGTCAATTTTTCTTTTTGAACTTGAAGAAGAAGAAGAAGAGGCAGTAATTGAGAATGTTGAAGATGATGCTCAAGCAGGAAATCCTCCTGCTTCCCTAAGTTCTTCACCAAATTCTTTTTCATCCAGCCCAATCCGAAAAACGAGAAGCATCCAAGAGTTATATGATGTAACTGATGAAGTTGTGCAAAATGATGTTGTACTCTTTTCCTTCTTTGCAGAAGAAGATCCAATTTCTTTTGATCATGCATATCAAGAAGAAATATAGAGGAAAGCCATGAAAGAAGAGATTTGCTCAATTGAAAACAATGATACATGGGAGCTCACAAGTTTGCCGCTGCACAAGAATTCAATTAGAGTCAAATGGGTGTACAAGACAAAGATGAATCTGAATGGCTCTATCAACAAGTACAAGGCAAGACTGGTTGCAAAAAGATACAAGCAAAAGGAAAGAGAAGATTTTACAGAGGTATTTGCTCCAGTTTCAAGACTTGAGACAATTTGATTACTTATTTCTCTTGCTGCCCAAAATAATTGGAAAATGTTCCAAATGGACATAAAATATACGTTTTTGAATGGTGTTCTCAAAAAAGAAGTCTATGTTGATCAACCACCTGGGTTTCTCAAAAAATGAGAAGAAGAAAAAGTTTACAAGTTGAAGAAAGCTTTGTATGGGTTGAAGCAATCACCCCGAGCTTGGTACAGCCACATCGATTCTTACTTTCAAAAGTAAGGATTCCAGAAATGTCCATATGAGCATACTCTCTACATCAAAGGCAATTCTAAAGGAAGATTCATGGTTGTAAGTCTCTACGTTGATGATCTTATTTTCACAGGAAATGATGTGAAAATGTTGAAAGAATTTCAGCACTCAATGATGGCAGAATTTGAGATGACAGATTTGGGAGAACTTCATCATTTTCTTGGCATTGAAGTTCATTAATCCGAGAAAGGAATTTTTATTTCACAAGAGAGCTACGAAAAATAAGTTTTAAAAAAGTTCAAGATTGAAAATGCTAATCCAGTTTCTACTCCATGCATCACATGTCTGAAGTTATCTAAAGAGGGAGAAGGAAAGCTTGTCAATTCCACCATATTCAGAAGTTTGGTTGGGAAGTTAATGTATCTGACTTCGACAAGGCCTGACATCGTGTATGCTGTTAGCTTGTAGGAAGCATTGATGATAGCAAAAGCACTTCTGGTTATGTTTTTCACCTTGGTAGTGGTGCAATTTCATGGAGCTCAAAGAAACAATCAGTTGTGGCGCTTTCGACTACAGAAGCTGAATATATCGTTTCATCTTATGCAGGATGTCAATTGATTTGGTTACGTGGAATTTTGGAGAGTCTTAAGCAGAAGCAGTGCAAGTCAACGATTTTGTTTTGTGATAATAGTTCTACTATTTTGGTCACATAAGATCCAGTTCTTCATGGAAGGACAAAACAAATTCGCATTCGGTATCACTTCTTGAATATTGCAAGACGGAAGATCAGATGGCTGATATCTTCATAAAGCCGCTAAGTGGACAAGTCTTCAAGAAAAATGTTGAAAGGTTAGGAGTTCGAAGCAAGTTTAATTTAAGGGAGGCATTGTTGGCACATAATTAAATTAATCTTGCACAAAATAAATTATGAAAAATTAGAAATGTGAAGAGACTTGAATATGAAGAGTGAAGAGACTTGAAGATAAAAAGTTATGTAAATGAATAGTCACAACTCCTGATGTAGATGAATAGTCACTTACAACTCTTATATAAAGAGTTGTATGTGATGAAGAATTTTTAAGAGTTAGTGAAATAAAAATTTATTAGAATAGCCACGACCTCTTTCTCTTTGATTTCCACGTCCACGTCCTCTTTGTGATCCTCTAAAATTCTAACTTTGGTTGGCTTCTTTCCATCCATTCTCCGTGCTTGCATCTTCACCTCTTTCACGAGCATTTGAGCCTTTTCCTCTAAAATTTCTTCCTCTTCCACGACGACGATCTCTCCCTCTTTGATTTTTAAAATCTCCCTTCTTCTCATTTAGAGACAACTTTGAATGGAGTGCTTGATCTAGATCTACTTCCTTCTTCTTCTTGTTTAATCTTTCTTCATAGGCTTGCAACGAACCTATGAGTTCATCAATAGTCATGGTACTCAAGTCCTTTGATTCTTCAATGGCTACCACAATGTAGTCAAATCTGGAATCCAAAGAACGGAGGATTTTCTCAACACCACGAATATCATCCATAGTTTCACCATTTCTTTTTAATTGGTTGACTATGGACAAAACCCGTGAACAGTAATCAGAAACTGATTCCGACTCTATTTTTTGCAATCTTTCAAACTCTCCTCGAAGAGTTTGCAACCGAACTCTTTTCACATTTTCATCTCCTTTGAATGAATTCTGTAAAATCTCCTATGCTTGTTTTGCCATGGTGGCACAAGCTATTTTTTCCCAAGCCGCTTCATATGATTGAACTCCTTGATATATCCAAAATAAGGCTTGCTGATTTTTCTTCCTTGATTTTCTTAAACTCTCTTTTTGAACTTGTGTTAATCCTTCCTCCTCTTCGGCCTCAACTTCATTATAACATTTTTCAACAATCTCCCAAACTTCTAGAGATCCAAGAAGAGCTTTCATTTGGATACTCCATTTGCCATAATTTTCTTTGGTTAATTGGGGAATAGAGGAAAGAGGAATAGAATTGTTCATTTCGATCGAACAAGGCTCTGATACCAATTTGTAGAAAATTGATTAATATTTGGAGAAATAAAACAAAGAAAATGATAAAGAATATAATGAAAAGAGAAATAATTTTTTTATGGAAGAAAGAAAACACCCTTTCTAATAAATTTTTATTTCACTCACTCTTAAAAAATTCTTCATCACATACAACTCTTTATATAGGAGTTGTAAGTGACTATTCATCTACATCAGGAGTTGTGACTATTCATTTACTTAACTTAAATGCTATAGGAGTTGTGACTATCCATGCATGTGTGTAACTTTTTATCTTCAAGTCTCTTCACTCTTCATATTCAAGTCTCTTCACATTTCTAACTTTTCATAATTTATTTTGTGCAAGATTAATTTAATTATGTGCCAACAAAGCTTGACAACTACCTTGGTCTCCCTCTTATCATTGGCAAGAAAAAGTCAATCGTGTTCAAAAGCATCTCTAATCGTATCTCGAGTCGGATGAATAGTTGGTCGAAGAGACTATTGTCTTACGGAGGTAAAGATGTCTTTATCAAGTCCGTCCTTCAGTCCATCCCAACCTACGCTTTCTCGGTTTTTCTTGCCCCTAAAGGCGTTATTGAGGAGCTTCATTCTAAGACTAGCCATGTGTGGTGAGGGGGAAATGAAAAAAATTGTTGTTGGTCTATGCTCGTGTGGAATAGAGTTTGTTTCCCTAAGGGTATGGGAGGCCTCGGTTTTAGGGATCTCCATTTGTTTAACATTGCTCTTTTAGGGAGACAAGTATGAAGGCTTATCTCGTGCAAGGACACACTATGCTACAGGGTGCTCTGTGCTAAATACTTCCCCAATAGTAATATTTTCCATACCAAACGTATCAACAAATCGTCTTATATTTGGTCGAGTATTTCCGCGGGTGCGAGACATTTAAACAATGGCTTCGGGTGGATTATGGGTGATGGGAGAAGCATTGATTTTAGACGCGACAATTGGGGCTTTGAAGGTCTGACTGGGGAGTTGGTTCATCCAAATGCACCGAATATTAGTGAAAGTAGAGTGTGATTTATGGAACAGAGATAGTACGGGATGGAACGAGGCGAGAGTCCATGCGATTTATGGCAATTATATGGGGGAGCAGATATGCAATTTGCCCATTATTCATAATGCCCCAAACGACAGACGTGGCTGGTTCCACAACCCCATGGTTACTTTACTTCCAAATCTGCTTATTCCTGGCTAATTCTTAATAAGGTTGGCTATGGCCTACACAGATTTTTTTGGAGAAATATTTGGAAGCTTCAGACCCTCCCAAAGATACGTATTTTCTACTGGAGAAACCCCGTGGGGCATGGTGAAGATTAACTTTGACGCTGTCGTCTCGGAGAAGAAGATGAGTTTTGGGATGATCGCGAGGAATTCGGATGGCTTTATCTTAGGGGGTGCCATTGTTGAAATTAATACACAAGCAGAATGGACTGAAATTAAAGCTTTCAAGGAAAGTATCCTGTTTGCTATTAATAGAAATTTCAGTGATGTGCTTTTTGAGGCTGATAATGTCAGCATGGTCAACCAGATCAATAAAAGGGACAAAGACATTACGATGATGGGCCACCAAATTAATGAGATCTGCAAGCTGTTGAAGGGTTTCAATGTTGCTAAAATCTGTTTGGCAACGAGATGTTGTAATAGAATTGCCGATTTTATTTGTAAAAGGGACTTAGCCGATAATTGTAGCTTAAACTTTGATGCGAATTATTCTGCCGATATTCATGACTTGATTTTAAATGATTCTATTAATTGAGGTTCAACCTATGGGTCTTTTTATAAAAAAAATATTATTTACTCTAGGCAATATTTAGAAATTAAAAGTCGGAATATTATGTAGGAATATAAAATTAACCCCAAAAAAATATAAGATGACTTCAATAAAATGTATGGTTACTACTATAGTTTAGTTAAAAAATATTCAAATTTAGTTTGGATTTAAGTTGAGTTTTGGGGTGTCCGCGAAGGTTTCCTTTTGGCGAAAAGACTCTATATTCGATAGATAATCGTGGAAGTGGATGAATTGTTGGTGGTTCGGCTTCTTCAGCATCCATACATGCACACTCACCCCTTCTGTTATCTTCTTCATCATTGTTGTAAGCTCATTGAGGAAGGTTGGGTCACTATAGTTCGACAAAGGCATCGTGAGGGTAACTTCTGTGCTAATCACCTAGCTTCTTTGGCACAGGATCTTGCTGCCGATTCCATTGCTTTGACTGAGCCACCACCGAGTTTACTCCCCTTATTGCAAGCTAATGCTTAAGGTAAAGGCTGCTTGAGATTATAATTTCTTTGCTTCCCATTGTACCAAAAAATATATAGACTTGAGTTAAAACTCAAACAGGTAAACTACATCAAATGTCACTAAGCTATTAATAATTTTACCTTTTGGTCACTTAAATTCAAAAGTTACAAATGGCCACTGAATTATTTGAAAGTTTTCATTTTAAGTCACTGGACTATTCGAAAGCTTTTATTTAAGTCACTGGAATGTTAAAAGAAAATTTCAAAAAATTTTGGACAACGAACTTCAAGCAACGATTCAACAATTGGTACGGTGAATCAATATCTATCAATGAGTAAAATAACATACCTTATATCCAAGTTGATTTGACGGTCAATATCAAAGAAGAAAGTTATTTAAATATTGGTTTATAGATTCTTGATGTTAAAAGTTGTTCCATGAAAAAAAATTGAACTATAAAAGGGAAGAGAAATAAGAGCTTTCGATTGGTGTAGGCAGTACAAACAGAAAAGGTCATACAATAGTTATTTTAATAGCCCAGTGACTAAAATAGAAACTTTCAAATAGTTCAATAACCATTTTTTAACTTTTTGAAGTTAAGTGACCAAAATATAAACTTACTAATAGTTTAGTGATCTTGAGTGTAGTTTTCCCTTAAAGTTATTAAGTGAAATACACATGTCAAGAGGTTAGTGAGCTGATTTTTCTTTTTTACTATTCAAAATTGGGTAAACTACACCAATGTTTACCTAAATATTGATAATTGTTTATTCGTCACTTAACTGTAAAAAGTTACACATTAAAAGTTTTTTTTGTCTTTTTTTTATCACCGGACTGTTAAGTTAGTAACGGGAAACTGATGTGTCTTTTTTTAAAAATGATATAATTACAAATTGATCCCTTAATATTACACATTATATCAATTTGCTTATTATTCTAAAAAAATCAGAATTTATATTTTAAATAAATCGAAGTTGATTTAATTCAGCCATCCCAGCTATGACGTTGTGGCTTTTAGAACAAAAATAAAAGAAAATGAAAACTAAAAGTTCTCTTGATTAAAAGTGGAAGAAACCAAAAACTTCCCAAGATTCCTCTTATCGAGTATCCATTTCAAAGTTTCCTTCTTTAAATTAACTTCATTCCTTATAGAGGTGTTCATGGGCCGGGCGGCCCGGCTCGGCCCGATGGCCCATCCGAAATATGGGAGGATTTGGGTAAAAATATAGGCCTGAAATATGGGCTTGGGCAAAAAAATGAGGCCCGTTTAGAAAACGGGCCGGGCCTCGGGCACCACTTTTTTGGCCCGGGCCCGGGCCCGGCCCGAATATAATAAATATATATATTTTATTTTTAAAAATATTTTAAAATACTTTTTTTTTATTTTAAAAATATTTTTAAAATATTTTTAAAATACTTTTTCTAATTTTCTAAAAAAAATTTTGATGTTTATTTAAAAAATGGGCCGGGCCCGAGGCCCATATTTCAGGCCGAGCCGGGCCTGGGCCTAGGACTCGAGCCAAAATTTTTTATGGGCCCGGACTGGCCCGGCCCATGAACACCTCTAATTCCTTATCGTAACCGCCTTTTGATGCTCAATATACAGAACTAGAGGTGGCAGCATCGTCAATTGGCTAGGGTTTATGTACGGATTGCCTCGATGGTGATGACTATAAGTTGTTTGAGAGGAGAACACAGAGAAAGGAAATGAAAACAGAGGAATATAGAAGAGAAGCGAAAGTTAAGAGAGAAGAGAGAAACTTTGGATCGAAGATAAAGGAATGTTAGAGTTTTTAAAATTTTATAATTGTTTTTAATTCTTTGGAAAATATTTATGTATTGTTTGAATTTTAGAATCAGAACAAAATTGACACAAATAGACTAAATTTTTAGAGTCGGGATCAAATTAATATGATGTGTAAAATTGATGGTTAAATTCGTTATTATACTATTTTAAAAAAAAGCAAAGTCATTTTTTGTTACTAATTTAACGGTTGGGTGATAAAAGAAAAAGATAAAATCAAAAATGTTAGTAATTATTTTGTAACTTTTCATAGTTGAGTAACTAAAAAAATTTATCAATAGTTGGGTAACAACAAGTGCAGTTTACCCTTTCAATTTTGAATTAGTAAAAATATCTCAATTTAACCTAAAACTTAAACAAGAAAATGAAATAGTTTTTAATTAAATAATAAAAAATAACTAGTTATACATATTGTAATAGCCCAAATTAGCCCGGCCCAAATCAAAAATAAATATAAAATAAATATAAAACCCAAATTAAACGTCCAAAATAGTCCTTGGGCCCAGTAAGGCCCAAACTAAACACAACCCACTACCCAAAATCAAACTCGAATTACCCAATACATCCCAGCCCAATATCCAAAGCCCTAAACCTAAACCCAGTAAACCGATTCAACCCAAAAAGCCCAATATCATAATGCACTGTGGAAAACCCTAGCAGCCTCCACGCTGCAACCACCTAGGGCCTTCGTCCCCACGTGTCGAGCCTGTGCCAGCGTGCGCGCCTTCACACATGCACCACCACTGCTCGTTTTGTCTCCGTACACGCCACGTTGGTCTCTGGCCTTGTACCTACAAAATACACACGGAAACAAGCAGAGAAGGATAGCAGAATAGGGGCAACAGAGGGGATTTTGAAGGGAGCATTTTTCTTTTATTTTTTCTTGTAAGGCAGGCCATAAAAGGCCATGCGAATGCAGTAAATGGGGATTTTTTGACAATACAAAACAAAAACAAAACAGTGTATACAAAAGGATTCAGAAAGAAATTGAAAGAAAAGTTTTTGAAAAGGTGATCCCTTTTTCTTAGTGATTCTCGGTTACTTTTGATTCGTTTTTATTATTGTAAGAGGGAGGTAAGAGAGAAAAGGAGAGGATACTTACCTCGGAGGGGGGGAAGCGCCACATCTTGGCTCACTCCGCCGCAGTCGGAGTCTGGGCTGGATGAACAGGGTGCTGGAGCAGCGCGACTCAGGAACGAGAGGAGTTTTTTAGTTTTTTTTTATCTTTTTCTTTTCTGATTAGGGTAATAGGGTTAATGTTGGTTTAAGTGGGGAGATGAGAAACGACGTTGTATTACCCGATGACCTGACCCAGACGCAGTTAGATCAGCGTGTTCTGGCGTAGGGAGGGGTATTTGCACAACCAGCCCTTCCCCTTTTCTGGTGTTTCTGAATCAAATCCCTTCTTCTTTTCTAATTTGGCCCCCATATTCTGCTTTCATTCCATTTCAGCCCAGCTTGCAACACTGCATTTTGGGGAAGCGGGATATTTCCCAATCAGCCCCCCATGTAATACGCATGTTGCAGCGTAGTCCCCCTACTTTTCTTTAATTTTATTTTTTCTGTTGATTTGATGTTATTTGTAATTTAATCCTTCTTGTCATTTAATGTTATTTTTAAGAAATTATTTGTTATTTTATTATGATACTTATTTTTATTATTGTTTTATTGCATTTTATACATTTGTTTTATATAAAGTTAGTTTTCAAGATGGTACTACATATATGTGCGTATGTAATATTATTATTATTATTCTTATAAAATTTTTTAGTATATGTGTATATATAATTATATTATTATTTTCAAATGATGGTTTTATGCATGAAAACCTTATTCTTTTAGATTCGTCATTCCATTTTATTTATTTAACCTTTATATATTATTACTAGGTATGTACTATTAATTTTATTAAGTCTTATTTTTATAAATTAGAATGCATATATTAATTTCAAATTGTTCACTTTTATTTTATTACCCTTTTATTCATTTCTTTAGTTTTTAAATCTCTCATTAAAATTCATTCAAAACCTTTATTTGTCTTCTTAATGCTATTACTAAATTGTATCAAATACTTGTACTATTTACTATTGTCTTTTATTATTTTAATTTGTATGAATTTGTGGGATGCTTAAATTTTTTATGAATGTTTGTATAATACGATCAAAGTTGATATTTGGATTTGCTTATTATTGGTTTAATTGTTGCTAGCTTAAGTTTAAATTTTTATTTATCTTTTACATCACATATATCGTTGTTTAATCATATTCTTTTTGTGAGAGTTGATTTTTAAAAGCTTCATAGTCTTTTATTTTATGATCCTAAAAAAGGGGCTTGGCGTTCATAAATCCCCGAGAGAAACGTGCCCTAACTTACTGGGCTTCGATTCTTCTCGATGAAATTAGACAACCAAGTGCCCATTTTTATTAAAGCCATTCAATTATTAAAATAAAATTCTTAAGGTTTCAAAATGCTTGATCTTACCTTACTGGATACAACATTTTGTTATCTCGTTTTTGAATAAAGGCAATGTCGGTTGTTTAAGAATTTCGAGATATCAAACCCTAACTTACCGGGTTCGAATTTCTCGATTGGCTTAAATAATCGAATCTCCTTTTTAAATCACGTGATTTTCTAAAAAGGAACAAATTTAATTTCAAAGATTGGATTGTTGCACCCTAACTCACTGAGTGTAGCAATTCATTCCTTCAAAACGAGTCCGTCTTATTATTCAATTTGTTTTATTCAAATTTAAACTTCAAAGATCAATTTTAAAATCTTTTCAAATTCTCGACACTAAGCCATTAAATAATCAATTCGGTGCCAATTTTGGGCGTCACGAGGGTGTTAACCCTTCTTTGTGCGTAACCGACTCCCGAACCTGTTTTCTTAAAATTCGCAGACCTAAAATTATTTTCAAGGTGATTCGATCACACCTCAATAAAAGATCGATGGCGACTCTCATTTTATTTTCAAAAGTCGATCCCCGTTTTTTAAAATTCAAAAATGGTTTCGACACATATACCTTAATTATTTGATATATTAGTGATAGAAATTTTTAACTTTACAAGTAGAGTTGAGATTTTACATGTGTTTTTAAGTTATATTCAAAAAATTAAAATAAATAAATAAAATCTGTGACAAAATTTCCGATAAAATTAAAAGTTCCATCACATGTGTACTAAATAATTAGCTATACAGTACAGAGAATTTATTTTCTTGAAAAAGCTACCCTCCCTTCTTTACCATACTTTTTGCACCATTTGATTCCGGGTCTTTAAAGCTAAGCAGCGGTAGATTTTTGAATTAAGTTTAGGGAGCCTAATTAAAAACATTTTAAAAGGGAAATCATAATTTTCCAAAATTTTGAGGGGAGGGGCACCCTTTAAACGGTCCCGTCTCTCAAGCTAAGCATCTTCAAACTTTTAATCTAAAATTGTAAGTTAATTTCAAACAATTTATCTTTTACTGAAATTTTAATTTCAAACAATTGTAACCTAAGCATCTTCAAACCGTTGATAGCAGTAAAATGTGATTAAACATTTAATTTTAATATATAAGAGTATTGAATTTTAGATTTTTTACATCAGCAATATAAAATAAATAAATAAATACTAGAATAAGATAAGGGGATTAATATTCACGAAACTAGGCAAAGATAATAGTAAATAATTGGTGCAGCCTGACCAATCGGCAGCACCCATATTTAAAACTTAAAATACGGTTTTTTTTAACAATATACGCATAAAAACAAAAAAATTTATTTTTTATTGGTGCCACCTATGTGTCAGGCGACACCCTATTATCTTTAATAAAATATTTTTTAAGCTAAAAAAAACATTGATATGATAAAATTTATTGGGTATTAAAACCCGAACCGTGACCAACAGATCACATCGGTGACTGGCCGTCAGGCCGATGCTGTTTGCCACCGACATGATCTGTCGGTCACGGTTCGGGTTTCAATACTCGATAAATTTATTACATCCGATTCTTTTTCAACTTTAACTTCAAAAAATATATAATATAAATATTATATTTATTATTATAAAAGGGGTTGGGAACACATCTAAGGTAAAGAAAAAAAAAAGAGTTTGAAGCTGCTAAGGTATTTTTTTAGTATAATTAGTTATTTTAATACAGCATGTGATTTTGTTAAAAAGTTAGTACTTATTATCCTCGAAAATCAAAACAAAAGTATGTTATAATTTTTTTAGTATAATTAGTTATATTAATAGAGGTTTAGTATTAAGGTATGATATTTGTGTTAAAAGGTTAGTACTAATTATTTTGCATCTTTAATTTTTTTTATATTACAAGCACTTAGATGATCCCTCCTTCCCTCCCCACATATTAAGGTGTTAAAAAAAACATATATGTATTTTTTTCTAATAATATAATAATTATTAGTAGTTTAGAATTGTGTTAAAAGTTTAATTCTTTCTATAATAATATGTTAACTTTGAAAAAAACAATTAGAATTGTGTTAGTTTAGATAATTGTAATAGAACTATATATTTTTACGGAGATTGTGGTCTAGCCAACTTGAAAGTCGGCAGGGGAACTTCCCACATTGACACACCCCGCATTGTTGGGAACTCGTTTCCCTAAATACATAATGTGTGTTCCAATGTGTATACCTTATCGATATATTGTTTGACATTGATGGAGGCATCATCACATGCTGCAACGACATGCGCACACGGGTAATGAAGTTTCTGGAATTTCTCACAGTCGCATCGCCTATTTAGGAGATCAACTCCGTATGACCTAGGCTAGATACCCGATCGACAACCAATGGTCTCTATCACCCGAAACGTTTTATAATGTCGAGAATATAATTGAACGTTCATGGACTTCTCTTTTCGATTGTTGACCGCCATTGCCTTCCTAACCACCTCAATGTGCACAAACCCTACATTCATTTGATTTACTTGTCTGAGCCCTATTGTCGGCATCAATGTGGTCATCTAATAGAAAGTAGTTGAGAATACAAATGCAATTATGAGATATCGTGTACACCTTAATATCGCGTTAACAACCTCTACCAGATTGGTGGTCATATGATCATATCTCGAACTGTTATCGAAACTTTGACCCCATTGCCAGGGCTCCATACTCCCAAACCACTCTTATAATGCAGTATTCCTTTGACCATGCATATCAACTTCGAGGTCAACCCATCTCCATCTAAACTGATATGGCTCCACCTCATACCCTGAACCGTTACAACATGTTACGTATCATTTGTCAAACTCTAAACATATGGGATAAAAAATGAGACAAATAATTACCCATCTTCACAACTTGTCTTCGCCAATTCGTATTTTTGAATTCCTTGTGGAAGTTCATTGCAATGTGTCTGATGTAGTAGACAAATCTCCACGGAACACCTGAACGCCTAATTGCAGCAACTAGACCCTTTGATTTATCAAAAATTATGCAAAAATTGTCTTGAGTGACAACATATCTCCGCAAGTTCTCCACGAAAAATTCTTATGACTTTGAGTTCTCTCAATTAATAATGGAAAAAGCTATTAGTAGAATGTTCCAGTTCCCATCTTGTGCAACTGTAATGAGGAGGATCTGCGTATATTTCCCATACAGTTAGGTCTTATCTACCTGCACAAACGGCTTACAGTGGGGAAAGACCCGAATGCATGGACTGAATGTCCAAAACATACGGTAAAAAGTTTTTTTTTCTCCGGATGTAGTTGGTAAGGCAACGTCTGTAACTCAACAACAGTCCTTGGAATGTACTCTTACATTGCGGCAATCTACCCTTAGAGTTCGTTGTATGACGCATCCCAATTTTCGTACAACTGATTCATGGCGCCAACCATGCCTTTCAATATGAAACTCAGTAGTGGAACCGTTCTTGCATTTCAGTAATCAGCAACGATACAACAATAGTGATGTCGTCTTTAACCATTGCCAATATGCAGTTGCAGATGGTTTTTTAATCAAGCTTGCGGTGGTCCTACGTCATACGAGCAGAAGTGCATGTATGAGGCCCAACATATTTCTGCATCTCTCACTATTGGGACCTCTGGATAAATATAGTTCATACCCGCTACTTGCACCCTTTTGTCAACTTCCAACACTCACTAACATAGATCATCGGTTTAGATTCAACCACCCTGTAGTCGGCAGACACCTTCATACTATAGCACTTGATGGCATTGACACACTCATCTTTGCTCGTGAATCTTTGATCCACGAACAACTATTCCAATTTAGGATCTTCTAACATCAAGTGAGCAGGTATGATGCCTAGGTACTTGGGGAACTCAGAAGCATGTGTCGTATCAGGATCAAAGATTGACATATAGGCCTCGGGATCATTGCGTATGACGATGCCACGGCTCGGGTTTTTGACCAAAGGGGCGTGATCATTTCCATCATTTGATCATTCATCATCGATATTGTCTAGGACATCGTCTAAATCGGGGTCACTAAAATCTTCATATTCGTGATAAAAACAATCATTATTATCGGATCCATCTTCACCAAGTGCATCAATTTCAATAACGATTAGATATATTTGTAATCCACCATTGTACTAACCTAAACATCCAACGTTGAGATCAATGTCAAAATCGTGCATAGACAACCTGGGAACCTTTGTACACGAGTCTTCAACTCCACATTGTTGACTTAATATTGTTACATTTTCAGCGGGCTCTGCATCTGCTAACTCAACAAATAACTAAATCGGTTCAGTGTTCAACCTCCCTGGCGAGCAAAATGCGACCATTGTCTCGATGTCTTCATCGTTTAGAAGCTCCATCTCGGTAAATTTGATAGGATTTGACGAAACCGAAAATTTGTCATATAGTTTCATCATCATCCTTCCATAATGCCGGGGAATTTTTTCATTGACCTTCTCTTTCATATCACTGACGGACACATTCTTATTGAATCTCATTCCGATTTTTTGGTGAGTTTTAAAATATAACCAACAGATATTTCTAAAATAACACCATCGAAATAAATTGTTGCAAAAAATTGATTCTCTATTTTTTTTTTGAAATTGCAAAAATAGAAAGAAAAAAAACTTAATTATTTTATTATAATTGTGTATGTTTACTTTTTATTGTTATTTTATTAAAAACTAACTTTTTAAAAAAACAACAACAACAACATCTAACTATCCTTTAAGCCATAGCAAACAAAATAAATTGTAATACAAAAAAATAAAATGCTAAAATAATTAGCATTAACCTTCTAAAATACAAGTGAAGAAACTTAACTGCAATTTTCGTATAAGAAAGAGGACGAATTTCAAAACTTTTTTTCCTCAAACTCAAGAACTGAGGTGTGGGGTTGAGGGACCAAACTAACTCCCTTTTATAATAAAAAATATTTTTTTTAAATTGAAAAAAAAATATATTTTATTAAAAATAACAGGTGTGGCATGAGACATCAACAATATCAAAAAGATAATTTTTTTAAAAGTGAAAAATGATATCGTAAATTGATCAGGCGGCACCAAGTGTTTACTTTATCTTTATCTAATTTCATGATTATTAATCTCCTCTAAAAAAACATTAAGGATGAGATTTGTTGTAATGTGTAGATTTTTCATGAAGTGTTAAGTCCTTTCATCGTTAAACTCAAATTTTCAGAAAACCAAAACTATGCTCAGAAGTCAGAACCTCCTCTACTTCTATCCCCAGGGCGCGTCCAATACAACTCCACAACCTCCCCCCCACTTCCACGCGTCAAACTAACGCGTGTGCCAGCTTTCACTCAACAGAATCTACAATTAAGAACCGAAAGCCTCCTAAAACGAAACTAGTACACAAACAAATTTAGGGGAAAAACAAAATTAGATAGGAAAACGGCGAGGCAGCAAAGCAAACCCAGAGGATCTAGGGTTGCCTTGGATCTCTCTGCTTCCAAAGACACATATTTAGGTCTCTCTGTTTTTTTTAATCCATTACTTCTTTGTTTTTCATGTAAATTAGGGTTTTCGAAACGTGTAAGTTGATGCAAAGGCTGAGAGACTCCTTTGTTTTTGGGACAGTGGTGTCTTGCCCTTAAGGTTTTAACCTTTTTTTTATCGATCGAAATCGAATTCTAAAATCGGTGATTTTGGGAATTGGACTCTTTTATCAATTTTATCAGAATCGATGATGGAAAAGGCGGATTTTTGAGATTTTTTAATCTTTAATTTATAATATTATTTTATTTTTGCGATCTGTCAGTATGCGAGGACTGCACAAATCCAAAAGGGTTACTTGGGCACCGGATGTTAACCTTTGTCAGGTAAGGATTGCTCTTTTAGTTTCGCAATTCCTAATATTTGAGCTCCGTTTTAGCTGAAATAGAAAAATGCAAATGAGGGTGGAAAATTTTGAAGTTAAATGGACCTTTATTTTCTTAAACCTGTTAACTGTGTTTGAATTTTATTTGAATCTAGTTGGTGGTTAATCTAGTTCATTATTAGTGTTCTTGCAAAGCATAACTGCGAATGTGCTTTTTCATTTTTGGTGAGGGCATTGTTGTATGAAGCCTTTTAGAGTATGAAATTGATGGAATTCTTTCATTCTCTTTCAGTAGTATTTATGGCTAGTTTAGGTTTTACTAACTGGTTTTATGGGAATAAAAATCAATGGAGTTTGGAAATATGTTATGCAAGTTAGACATAGAATATGAAAGAATAGTAGTAAAAGACTTTGATTTTTAGGTCATTCAGAAATTTCAACGACAATAAATATATAGCTGCAAAAAACTTCGCTGGCTTGTCAATTCCTTTCATTTAATGTTCATCTACTGATCTACAGAGAACAAAATAACACATAACTGGGGTACGAAATTGAAATTTCGAATGCATGTTAAGTTAATAATGTTTGTTAAGTTCTGAAGTCTTGACTTCAAATTTTTGCTTGTAGTTATCAGAGAAGCTTGTTATTTGTTGCCTTTCCTTTTTCATGTAGGATAATTGTGTCTCTAAAGTGTCTTCAGTATATCCCCTTTTCCCCAAGTCGTAAATAATTTGAAAGAATATATAATTTCATTTGGAGAAGTTCCAATTGTGACATCTCATTTGTATGTGTACGGTTCCTTACAACATGAAGGGACATCTGCCTTCAGTCCTAAGATTTTCAATTCAAAGTAGAGCCAAGCTGAAATGAGATGTTACTCTTGTCTGATGTGAGATTTCAGTACTAACTGAAAATATAAATACTTCTCTTAACAGATAAGGCTCTTTCTATCAGAGGAATCACCTTTACAAGTTGGGTTGGGAGCTCAAGATCACCTCCAAGCAAAAACGTCTTCTATATCACATTTAAATGGGGCAACTGTGGATGACTTTCTGCCTCCTGGCTTTGAAGGATCTCGTTCTACAGATCAAATGCAGATTAACTTGACAGATATCCTTGTCGTCAAATGGAGATGTCCTCTCAGAGTAACAACTCTAAAGACTTAGTTTTTGGCCATTTCCGTTTTGGTTTGATTTATAATTATTGCTCTCAGCATTTTCATCAACGCCGATTTTGTATTTCCACAGTTTGTATTGGACTTGAATTGGCAAGTGGTTGCCGGAGAGGAAAGTAAAGAGGCAGATGTTCAAAACCAAAGAGAACTGAGAGTGCTTGAAGCTGTTTATCCACGCCCATCTGCAATTCCTACAAAGTTTGATACTTCCCTTTTTCTTTTAATTTGAGGGGGGTGGGTTTTATAGAACTGCTTCCCTTAAGAGTTTTAATTTGCCCTGGCCCTAACTTTCCTTCTTATTATGCAGTCCTTCTGTCTCAGCTGACATGGCAAACTGTCAGTATGATGATAAGCAAACTCCTCAAATACCCATCACTCCCATTGAAGACGAGGATGCGGCAATTGGAACACAATCGAATGTCTTAGCACCGTTCGGTGCCCCCACTAGTTTACAGCCTCAGTTGTTGGATATTTTACCTCATTTGAATTGCAGTATGCCAAGTATTTCAAGTGTTCCTACCAATGAGAAACCAACAGCTGCTGCCTTTACAGCAACAAATCAAAGCAATGAAAATGGAAACATGATTGATCCTGACTTGCTCGTCCAAATTCTCAGCAACCCCAAATTGATTGAGAAATTAGTTACAGAACATGGAGTGGCTTCAGGTGCACAAAGCTTACCTATATCTTCAATCAATTTGGTACCGTCGTTTGACATGCCTCCATCTGCAGGTCACATCGGTAGAACAGAAAATGATGGAGCGTTTTACGGCAAGTCAAATGGGGTTGGAATTGGAGCCTCAAATAAACATGGTTCGGTTCCTGGTGTATGTCCAATTTCGCATTCACTTGCAATGGAACTTCCCCAAAAGAAGGATGTAAACTATTACAAGAACTTGATTCAACAGCATGGAGGAGAAAGTCAAGTAGGAGGTCAGAAGTTCAATAACCGATACAATCAACAGTTAAGACCCAACCAAGAAGTAATAAATAACCCGAGGTCAAGAGATTCGAAGCCGAGGATAATGAAACCTTGTATTTACTTTAACAATTCCAGGGGATGCAGGAATGGCGCCAATTGTGCGTACCAACATGATACATCCTCCCAGAACAGGGGCAATAGTATTCCCGACGCCCCTACTGCAAAGAGAATGAAAATGGATAGAGAGATAGGCAGTTGAAAACATACTAGTATGCCTTGATTTTGCAAGTAGTTCAATTATGGCTTTCACCTTGATTTTTCCTTTTATTTTTTGCGTCTTCCATCCACCATTTGATGAATTACTTACCATCACTTGGGGATATCATTTTCTGGGACGGCTTTTCTTTTTGGTGGTTTCCTTCTTCTTCCTTGCTTTGATCCAAATTTGATAATGTTATAGTCCCCCTATATATAACATACATGCAAACGCATCTTCAATTCATTACGTACTTGCTTTTATAATTTTATATACAATATATATATTCCTTAAACTATTTAAAAGATGTTATGCACTTAAATTTATGAATATTATACAGCTAAATATGTTCCAAAATCATATTTTATTTTCATGTTGCTGCGATAACAAGACAATTGAGCTGCCCCATAGGCTACATATGAATACCTTAAATGTTCTGTTATAACAGCGGTATATTAATTTGAATGTTGGAGACTACGTTGTTGATTTGAATCTTGGAAGACGACTGTCGAAGAAGAGAACAGCAACAAACCCCAGCAGTATGTTGCATGCACAGAATAGGAGAGTAGAGCGATAGAAAGAGGCCCCAATTTCCCCAAGCGGTTAAAAACTTAATTAGTTCCATGTTCCAAAATTTAATAACTTTCTTCAATTTGATCTAATATTTTTATCCGTATTAATCTCTACCTTTTCTTAAGTTCATAGTGAAATGACATAAGAGAATACCACATCATGAAAATTTAATTTGTTTTACATAAAAATTTCATGTGATGAAATAACACAATTTCAAGTATCAGTGCATCACATTATTATTTCAGTAAAAAAAACTTAACAAATTTTGAGACTAAACGTGAAAAGACAAAAAATTCAGAGACTAAAAATTTATACAACCAATGTACAACAGAACGAAGAAATTGTTTTCTCATTGACGTATCTCTTCGAAATAGTTACAGATGATCCACATGACTGATGGCCAAACCTATTATTATTATTACCAAAGCAAGAAAACTATAGTATTAAATGATGGTTAACGTTGGAGTGAATGGCTCAGCGATCTTCTCGCTGAACTCTGTTGGGATCACCCATCATATCCATCATCATCTTCTCAGGTGAATCATCCCATGTTGCAAATGTTTTCAAGTCAACCTGTACACACGCAGCTCCCATGCTTAAGCCTTGCAACTCAACATTTACACTTCAAGCGGTTTGTAATTGACTTAAATTTTTATAGGGTTTTGGTTACCTTTCTTCTTTGCTCAGTAAAAAGTTCTTCTCTTTTCTTGTATGAATCCTGGACTTCCTTTGCAGTCTTACCACCAAGTCCCCATACTTCGACTTCTGATATCGAAGCTTCTACTGGGAGGAATCCCTGCACCAAATCATTTCAAAGTTCAGTACCGGCCTTTCAGACACTCGAGGAAAAACCTCATATCAGTTCCTTTCCATGTTGAAAAATTATAGCAGGTCATGATAGTTCAAAATTCTCATGAGGGTTCGGATTAGAAGAGACAAAAGACTAATTAGTAGTATGAACTACACACTGTAGCATCAATAAGAGGTTCATAGGATTCTGCATTTATTAAGAGAACTGGATATTAAAGTTGTATCCTATGTACCTGGTTTGGGATAAGGGAACCAGGTTGGTAAGTTTTGTCCATTGCATGGTGGCGAACAGTTAGCTTTGCAAAATCCTCATCTAAAAATACCCTCTCATTTGTAGTAGTTCCTCCAAATGCAATTCCCACTGGCTTTGGATGTGATTCATAAACTCTTCCTGTAGGGTGCAAATGACTGTATACATAGTTCTTCTCTTTCCCTGTTAAAATTTTATGATTAATTATATTCACCAAGTCATCCACCGAAAAAGAAAATGGCCCAACAGAAACTTGATTACATAGGCCAGGTAAGGAATGGATCCTAACATCCTCTATGCATGTCCCTTGCCCCCTTCCACAGGCCCCTCCACCCTCCAAGGAATAAAAGACGGACAAAATCTGACCATTGGCATATTTCCTCTTGTTTGATTACATACCTGAAGGTGAAAATACATGGAAGATCGGACTTATAGCATATAGGTTCCCCGAGCTTCCATAGAATGTATCCTTATTTTCGAAACCCTGCTGTGTAAGTGCTCCTATGATCCATTTCCTGGCTTTGTTATTATCCTGATAGGCATCTTCTGAATTAGCAGATATGAGAACAAGTAATGGACCATGATAACCTTCGACATTCGACCAGAATCTGTTCAAGCCTTTTCCATGAGTAGAGGACCTACAAAGTCACAAACAACCAAATAAATACGTGAAATTATTAAGTTACAAACACAGGTTAAACAAAACCCGGAGAAAAGATGCAGTCTTATCTTGAAAAGACTACTAGGAGCATTGACACTTAATGGATCATAATATCAAAGGGGAAATGACAAACCGATAAAGAAGATTTTCATCAGTTCCAACAATATCAGCAGAAAAGCATAATTTCAAAATTTCTTCAGTGATGGTGCTTCTAGGTGCAAGGGAAATCGCCCATGCCCTTCCACGTGTTAAAAGTAAAGCTTGAGATGCGTTTGGAGACATATCTCCTGAAATAGATTCTGAAGATCCTGCTTCATCCTGCAATTCATCAAGCAAAAATACCTAACTAGTGATTCTCACAATTGAATCGATGGATATTCTCATAATAATGGCACATCAAATATGCAAAAAGAAAATACATGTTAGATGTCAGGTAAACACATATGCAAGCAGACGCTGAACAACCGAACAATTTTGTTCAGGTCTTACAATGAATTGAAATACAGCACCTCTGCAAGAACCGAGATTTGAAGTCTTCTATTAACATATTGTGTAAGGCAGTCTGAAAGTATTGGCGCCGTGGTTATTGCCCAATTAAGAAACTTTCCCACGGGAAGCTGAACATCCAAGCCTACTATATCACAATTCCATAAATCAAAGCTGCTATCAACTTCAGCACATGCAACAACAGCAGACAACACCAAATGATTAATATCAAGCAATAATAGATTCCCTTTCCTTTCAGAAGATTTCAAGGTCCTAACATTCCACAACATAGCCCAACACATCCAAAGAAGAAGAAGCAGATCAGAGGGTAGTAAAGACCCATTGATCTTGCAATCAGCATCATCCGGTTCGAACTCCAAATTCGAAGAAAGCCCCAACTTTTTCACTGCCATAGCAAATATTCTCAACAATATATTAAGAGACATTGATGTAGGCATTCTCCCACAGCACTTCACGTAACCACCTAGAAACCCTAACCAATTTATGCCACCTTTTTCAGACAAGAAAAATAAGTCTACAATCGATGATCCCAAGTGATCCAACAACCTAGGGAAAGACTCTGGCTTTTGCTGTGATTCGCAAACTGGGTCTTCGTAACATAAATGAAAACATTGCTGGAAGCAATGTAAAAAGAAAAAGAAAAAGAAAGAAAGGGTATTATATATTATGAAATGAAGTGAATGGATGAAATTAACGAAGATTGTTGAGTAAATTAAGGTTACCTGAAGTGTTTGGACGGAGATTGCGTTGGTTTGAGGGTCGGAGAGGTTTGAGAAGGATTTTTGAAGCAAAGGAAGAGCTCCCGTGGAAGCGGCGATGTTTTCCAACTCCCGTTGCTCCGCCGATGCCGGCTGCTCCGTCGAAGAAGATGCTCCCATTGTTGCAAAAGAAAATAACTCAAAAAGGAATTTTCCTTTTTAATGGGATTGGTTTCTGGACGATTCAGAAAACTTGGAGTGGCTTTTCGTCTCTCCGAAAGGCCATTCAGCGCCAAATAACTCAAAAGGAGCTAAAGCGCACCGTTTTTGTTCAATCTTTCTGTGACATGTTCTTACTTTATACGTACATATATTTAGTTTTTATTTATTAAGGTTAGCAAATACCATCATTCGAAAGAAAAATTGTGCATGGTATAAAAATACAAAATCTATAATATATTAATTAATTTGTTAGACAAAAACAAAATGAAGGATAAACCGTTAAAATAAAATTACTAAAAAACATATCTAAACATAAACAACCATCGTCTAGGTTTATTCTTAACGGTAAAATATTTTAATAGTGTTATAGTAAAGTACCAAAATATGTGACTAAATCTAAGTTTAAGTACAGTTAAATCTTCAAAAAAAAATACAAGTGATTGAAGACATTCCATACTAAGGATTAAGCTTGCAAAATAAGCCTAAGCCATTGTTATTTAACTCTTGCAACTCAAAACCAATTACCTCATTGAATATGTCAAAATGATATTGGTGTTCTAAACGTCTATCTTCAAAATATTGTTCATTCAAAATTAGGAACACTCAAATCATGCTTTTCACAAAAATGAACATCTTTGTACTTGAAACCAAATTCATGGCATTTAAAATGTCTTGAGATTTTTGTTGCAAAGCTTGAGACTGCATATAGAATAAAAACCTCTAGCTTGTTTTAAATTTTGATTTGCACTTTTTTCCGGTCTTAAGCTCATTAATAGCTAACATGCTTGCATGCAAGAGGCATCAACAAAATTGATAATGAAACTTAAATTATTAAAAAACTCGTGAACATAATGTACCTCTCTAGATGTAGCAACAAAAGCCAAATGTAGGCCATAAGCTAAACAATGCACATAATAAGCTGAAGGAAAATCATTGAGAAATAATGCTTGCAATCCTTTTCATTCCCTGCACATATTACTAGTCCCATTGTAACCTTGACCACGAATATTTTGAACATCAAGACTATTACGAGAGAGAATAACACATATTTCATTCTTAAGAGTTAATGATGATGTATCTTTAACATAAGTAAGGTCAAAGAAACGCTCCCTAATAAAGCCATCTCTATCAACAAATCTCAAAACAAGAGTTGTTTGTTCTCTTTTCGATTCATCACGAGCTTCATTAACAATGATGCAAAATTTTTAGTCTCCAATATCTCCACGAATCTTTTTACAATCAAGTGTCTCATCATAACCTCTAAAAGCATAAGCTTGAAATGCAAGTCACTACACATCATCTATAGAAGCCTTAACTCGTAACCTATTATGCAAAATTTTTTATAAACTTTATTGATGCATTACTTTACCAATATGCCCAGATTGCTTCATCAAATCCACACAAGATTTCATGGTATTATTATGTGGTGAACAAGAATATTTTTAATGTGATTAAGAAATGCACAACTCTTTCCAGAATTAACTTTTTTCCAACTTCTAAATTATTTAATAGTGAATATTCCCCATGTAACACCCTTAACTCGTATTCGTTACTGGATTAAGGTTTCAAAGTATTACGACACATAACGAAACAAATGACATCATAAAACCTTTCAAATTTTAATTTAAATACAAAAAATTCAAATGGCATATCATTCATAGTATAATTAGATTTACGAACCTTAAATCGAGCATACGGGGCCTTAAAAATAGTTTGGGAACAATCAGGGACAAATTTAAATCAAATTAGAAAAATATGAAAAATTTTGAAAATTTTAGAAACAGAAGTTACACGACTGTGTGGCCCGGTTGTGTGATAGAGCCCAGACTGTGTGGCTCAGAACATGATCGTGTGGCCAAACTGTGTACCATTCGAAGCATGGGTCACACGGTTGTGTCGCGGCCTGTGTGCCTGCCCGTGTACAAATTGAAATAGGGTCACACGGGCGTGTCCTAGACCATGTGAATATTCGAAATGGGGTCACACGGCCATGTCACCAGGCCGTGTAACTCTCTGTGATAGTGTGGACAAACCTACACCTAAAAACCAAAATCACACATGGCCGTGTGGTGTGACCATGTGTGTCGTGTGCCAACCAGTGTGCTTTTAAAATTGCTTCCAAAACAAAGCAAAACAACACCATTTTCCATAGGTACCAAGCCAAAACCAAATCAGCCATAAACATGCTTTCAAACACATATAATCAAGCCTAAAATATACCAAATCATTTGACCTAAGTGCCTAACCAATATTCCATAATTTGGCACCATAAATTATACACCAATTTAATCCAATTTCAATTCTACAAGTTCATACCTTACACTTATATCAAACATAGCTATTTAACCATACCATTCACATTC
Organism: Gossypium hirsutum; assembly: GCF_007990345.1. NCBI lineage: Eukaryota > Viridiplantae > Streptophyta > Magnoliopsida > Malvales > Malvaceae > Gossypium > Gossypium hirsutum. Next base: position 18,005,432 of record NC_053437.1, on the reverse strand, counting down.
TATTCCACCATATCCTATTTACTTTCAAGAGGCATAAACAAAGTGACCAAAAACACATATACATAGACATTTACAAGCCAAAAACCAATGTCATATATATACAAGTAAGTTAGAAGTGAGTTCAAACCACATCATAATAGCAAAATAGCATAAAATCCCCTAGTACATGCCATTTATAACCATCACCAAAATAATGAAAACATCTACCAAAATGATTGACGGATAGTGTGTATGTGATCCGATTAGGTTCCAACCGCTCGAGCTTTCCGATGATCTACAAGAAAAGAAAAACAACTAACATAAGCAACTAATGCTTAGTAAGCTCGTATAGATCTTAAACGTAAACTTACCAAATAGGCTGACTTTATATAATTCATGCATAGTTCTATTGGCATGCTCATGAGATTATTCATTTCCTAATTACAACACCAATCTCACAAGTTTGTGAGTTCAATAATGAAACATAAAATCTATCCATTTCATAAGACATATATTTGGAACATATTCATGTACATTACATTCATCATACCTCCAATATGTAACATTAATATATTTCAAGCATTTATACAACACTTTCCATTTCATTTATTAAGGTTACGTAACATATCCTATAATTACAAATATTATATCAAGCTTTTATTACCCGTTGAACCAAATAAAACAATGTTGAATACATTGGAACCATGCTCACACAAAGTGTGTCTGTATCTATAACTGTAACTGTAATGCTCACACAAACTGTGAAATGAGCCTGCTCACACAAGCTGTGGGTCGGGATGTAAAGCTACACGATGCTGCTCACACGAGCTATGGAGAATCCACAACAAATGCAAGACCTCAGCAATCAGTAGAACATCCAAGACCAGCACTCGAAACTATATTACCCCTAATGACATGTCATTTGTATCCTAAGTATTCACTGGGTTCAAACGGGACACATTAATACTCAAATCCTTTATCTTTATTCCATTATATCTTGTCAAATATACATCCGTGAAACTCATAATTCAAACATAATCATCAATTTGATTAACATTATAATTTAATCCAAGTCACTAGTTAACATTTAACAATAAACTAAAGCTATATAAAGCACAACATTAATAAAAAATTCAACCAAAATAATAATTAACCAACTTAATCAATATACGAACTTACTTATGCAAAAAACAATTACGAACACGAACCCAACGACTATTCTGCTACTTTGGCTTTTCCGTGATTTGAGTCTGACTTATTCGTTTCTTGATATAAATAATAATTTTCATTCAATTAAACAATTCAAATAGCTTAAATAATCAAACTTAAACTTATAGGCTCTTTTATTATAAATTTACAAAATTACCCCAATATTTTACCCTTTATGTAATTTAGTCCCTAAACCTGAAACTTGCAATTTAACTACTTTAAACCACCATTCATGCTAGCCGAATTTCCTAGGGCCCTCTACAGCCCATATTTATCAATTTTTTACAAAAAATTCATAAATTTTTACCATTTAAACAATTTAATCCCTAAACATTAAAATTACTAAAAATCACTTAAGAAAATACTTATTTTTAATTATCACACTCATATATCTATCAACTAAATTCAAAAACATATAGAAATCATTCATGTTAAGTCCCCAAGCTTTTAACAATTTCACAAATTAACCCCGGGTTAGCTAGATTAAGCTAAAACGACTTCAAAAACATAAAAATCATAAAAACGGTTTACAAAATACTTACATGCACACAAATGTAACTTGGTCAAATGATTCTTAGGTTTGGCCATGGCTTTTTCTGTTTCAAACAAAAAGGAAAAGAAGAAGAATATGATAATAATTTTTGTCATCTTTTGTTTTAATTACCAATTTACCTGTTTACAAATTAACCTTTAAAAATAATCAAAATTTCATCAAAACCAAACCACAACCGTCCACTATCTAATAGTACGGTATATTTACCAATTAGTCCACCAATTCACTTTCCTATAGCCATTTAACATATTTAGCTAATTGAAACTAACTTTCGTAACTTTTACAATTTAGTTCTTTTTACTTAATTGACTATTTAAACATTAATATTTCTTGACCAAATTTTAATATGAATCTTATAAATACTCATAAATATTAAATAAATAATATTTGTTGACTCAGAATTGTGGTCTCGAACGCACTGTTTCTAACACCACTGAAAACGGGTTGTTACAACTCTCCCCTCTAAAGGAATTTTCGTCCTCAAAAATCTTACCAGAGAATGGGTTTGGGTATTGCACTTTCATAGCTACCTCTAGTTCCCAAGTAGCTTCCTCAACTCCGTGACATTGCCAAAGAACCTTAACTAAAGCTATACGTTTATTTCACAACTCTCTAATTTCCCAAGCCAAAATTCTAACCAGTTTTTCACTATACGACATGTCAGGCTGTAACTCCACATCCATTGGTGAAATCACATGTGAGGGGTCAGGTTTGTACTATCTCAAGATTGAAACATGGAAAACATAATGAACTTTCTCCAATTCTGACGGTAAAGCTAGACGATAAGCTAGCAGCCCAATTCTCTGAATAATTTTATACGGACCAATGAAACGCGTACTATGTTTTCCTTTTCCAATATGATACTTTAAAAAACACTTTATCTCCAACCCCAAATTCAATGTCTTTTCTTTTCAAATCAGAGTATGATTTCTGACGGTCGGAAGCAACTTTTAAGCAATCTTGTATCACCTTCACTTTTTCTTTAGTTTCACGAATCAAATCAGTACTCAAAAGCTTTTTCTCACTCACTTCAGTCCAGTATAATAGAGTTCTACATTTTTTACCATACAAAGCTACATACGGGGCCATTTTAATACTCGACTGGTAACTGTTATTATAAGCAAACTCAACAAATGGAAGAAAATTTTCCTAGCTACGTTCGAATTCAAGAATACAACAACGAAGCATATCTTCGAGCATTTGAATCACTTGTTCATACTGGTCGTTTGTCTGTGGATGAAATGGTGTACTAAAATTTAATTTAGAACCTAAAGTTTCGTGTAATTTACTCTAGAATCTAGAGGTGAATCATGGATCACGATAAAAAATAATCGACAACAGTACCCCATGTAGTCTAAAGATCTTAGAAACATATAACTCTGCCAATTTCTCAAGTGAAAAATCAGTACGCACAGGGAATAAAATGTGCAAATTTAGTCAAACAATAAAAAACAACTCAAATTGCATCTTTCTTTCTCGGAGATACTGGTAACCCTGACACGAAATTCATGGTACCTGATGCTCGGCTTTAACTTGCTGACAAATCAAACATTTCGATACAAATTCAGAGATCTCACGTTTCATACCTGGCCACCAGTACATCTGTTTCAAATCAATGTACATTTTATTACTACCAGGGTGAATCAAGTAATTGCTACTATGAGCTTCCTACAAAATCTCTTGTTTAACTTCAAAATTCTTTGGAATACATAATCTGTTTCGAAAGTACAAACTATCATCTGTACCAATGTAAAATTTTGAATTTGGAAATTTTCCAATCCATTCTCGTTTAGCAACCAATTCAAGATCATTTTTATAACCTTCATGAACCTGTTACAGAAACATCGGTTTAACTTTTACTTCAGGAAAAATAGAACCGTCATCAACAAGTGTGAGACGAGTATTCATAGCTTTCAAAGCAAACAATAACTTCCAACTTAAAGCATCCGCTACGACATTAGTTTTTCCCAGATGATAGTCAATAATCAAATCATAGTATTTTAACAGTTCCAACCATCTACGCTGTCACAAATTCAGTTCTTTTTGGGACATCAAATATTTCAAGCTTTTATGGTCAGTGAAAATGTGGCATTTTTCTCCGTATAGGTAATGTCGCCAAATTTTTAGGACAAACACAATAGCTGCAAGCTCCAAATCATGTGTCGGGTAATTTTTCTCATGCGGTTTTAACTGTTGGGAAGTATAAGATACAACTTTACCTTCCTGCATTAAAACACAACTCAAACCGTTAAGCGAAGTATCGCTATAAATCACAAATTCTTTGCCGGACTCTGTCTAAATTAACACAAGGGCTTCAGTTAACATTGCTTTCAACTGATCAAAGCTCTACTGACATTTGTCTGACCAGAAAAACTTTACATCTTTCTAAAGTAGCTTCGTCAAAGGTAAAGCAATCATCGAAAAACCTTTAACAAAATGTCTGTAGTACCCGACCAAACCCAAAAAACTTCTGATTTTAGTAACATTTTCCGAATGCTTCCTGTCCAAAATAGGTGATATCTTGCTCGAATATACTCTTATGTCGTCTGTCGATGCCACATGGCCCAAAAATCTGATTTCTCAAAGCTAGAACTTGCATTTAATAAATTTCACAAACAAACGTTTTTCACGCAAAGCCTGCAATACAATGCTTGAATGTTAGGCATTCTCAACCTCATCTCTAGAATAAATCAATATATCATCAATGAAAACAACAACACACTGATCTAAATACAGCTGAAATATTTTGTTAACCAGATCCATAAATACAACAGGTGCATTTGTTAAACCAAACGACATAACTAAAACTTCATTGTGCCTGTACCTGGTTTTGAAAGTTGTTTCGGCACATCAAAATTGTAACACCCATATCTCGTTTTCATCATCGGAATAGGGTTACAGAGTATTACCTTAAAAAATAGAACATTTTATAACCAATAGCAAATAATTTTCAAATTAATTTAATAAATACATAATAAATTAGAAATGGAATAAATCATGCATTTACGGTCGAGCCTACGTGGCATTAAAAATTACTTCGAGCAATCAGGCACTAAATCGGAACAAAACAGAATGTTTTAGGAAAAAATAAAAAATTTCACCTACAGAGATCACATGGCTGTGTGAGAGAGCCCAGATCGTATGGCTCCAAACATGGCTGTGTGGTGAACCCACGTGCCCGTGTGTGGTCTCACACGCCCGTGTGCATGGGCCGTGTAACTCTCTGACTTGGGTCACACAGCCCTGTCTCAGGCCGTGTGCCAGCCCGTTTGAACCCTGAACCTAACACATTAGAGTCACTCGCCCGTGTGTGACACACGGCCTTGTGACAGCCCGTGTGTACCCAAAAGTGGCCAAAATCATACTCACTTTTCATCCAATTATATAGGTACCTAAACCAATTCATAACACATGATCACAAGACTATAACCACACCTAAATACAACCAAAATATACCAATTTCAACCAACTATGACCAAACCCAAGTTTCATATATGAAGATGCAAAATAATGCTCATACCCAAACATTATCATTTCATATCACCCACAAGTCAAAACATACAGAACAACAAATCTATATCAATCTCATTATACCATACTTAAACATGATACTTACCATTCCTTGGACAAAAACTAAAGCTTAACTTTGAGTTTAACAAGCATACCATATAAGGTTACCATTCCATAACATCAAACATGCCAAAACACCACACATAGCTAGAAAACATTACAACATAATCATTTACCCTATTACATGCCATATAACCAAAATGTTTACAAATTCTACATAAGAGTCCTCGGGATAGTGTGATTCTGCGAGTCGATCTGATCTCTCGATCACCAAATTCTACATAAGAGACCTCGGGATAGTGTGATCTCATACGGCCCGATAAACCTCGGACTCAACTTTTCCTCAACTTTTTCTTTCTACCAAATTGGAGTACTTTCTTCCACAATGAAAATTTTAAGAACACTCGATCGCCAACAACAAACTCTATATCTCTCCTTTTCAAATCAGTAAACAATTTCTGACGATCCGATGCTACCTTCAAACAGTCACAAGTTATTCGTATCTTATCTTCAATCTCCCAAATTAAATCAGTACCAATCAGCTTGGATTCACTTAACCCTAAACAGTAGAGCGGTGTTCTACATTTTCTTCTATACAAAGCCTCGAATGATGTCATTTTGATGCTGGATTGATAGTTGTTATTATACACAAATTCTGCTAATGGTAAATACCTTTCCCAGCTACCTTCAAACTCAAGTATACAACATCGTAACATATCCTCCAGAATCTAAATTACCCATTTTGATTGCCCATCTGTCTGCAGATGATACTAAAATTAAGTATCGTACCCATAGATTCGTGAAGCTTACCCTAAAATCTCAAGGTGAATCTCAGATCTCTATCGAAAATAATAGATAATGACACCCCATGTAATCTAACAATCTTTGATACATATAACTCTACTAATTTCTTAAGTGAATAATCAGTACGGAGTGGGATAAAATGAGTTGATTTAGTCAATCTATCGACAATAACCCAAATCGAATCATTTTTCCTCAGTGTCACTGGTAATCCTGAAATAAAGTCCACTGTAACTCACTCCAACTTCCACTCAGGGATAGTGACAGACTGTAAGAATCCTAACGGTACCTGATGTTCAGCTTTCACCTGTTGGCAAACTACACATTTATTTAAAAATTAAGAAATATCACGTTTCATATCAGGCCACCAACACATTCTCTTCAGATCATTAAACATCTTAGTATTACCTGGATGAATAGAGTATGTACTAATGTGAACCTCTGATAAAATATCTCACTTTAGTTCTGAGTTATTTGGAACGCATAACCTATTACAGAAATACATTATATCATTAGTTTCTACGGTAAATCTGATATTTAGATCATTTTGGATTTTCCCTCGTTTAGCTAACAATTTTGGGTCATCATTTTGCAATTCTCAAATTCGTTGTAGAAATAACGATCTAGCCTTCAATTCCGCTATAACAAAACCATCACTCTTCAGCGACAAATGAGCATTCAATGATCCCAAGGTGAATAATGATTTTCGACTTAAAGCATCTGCAACGACATTAGCTTTCCCAAGATGATAGTCAATCACAAGGTCATAATCTTTTAGTAGCTCTAGCCACCACCGCTATCTCAAATTGAGCTCCTTTTGAGTCATCAAATATTTTAAACTTTTATGATAGGTAAATATGTGACATTTTTAGAGATAGTGACCCCATATCTTTAAAGCAAAAATAATAGCCACTAGCTCTAAGTCGTGAGTCGGGTAGTTCCTCTCATGTGGTTTTAACTGACAAGAAGTATAAGCTATTACTTTCTCGGCCTGTATTAATACACAACCCAGTCCACTAAGTGATGCATCACTATATACAACAAATTCTTCCTTAGTTTCAGGTTGCGTCAGTACTGGAGCTTCTGTCAACATTCTCTTTAGCTTATCAAAACTCTACTAGCAATGGTTTGACCAAACAAATTGAACATTTTTCTGTAGCAACTTAGTCATTGGTGAGGCTATTATAGTGAAGTTCCTAACAAAGTGACGATAATAACCTGCTAATCCCAGCAAACTTCATACCTCTGAAACATTTTTCGGGGCCTTCTAGTTAACAATGGCAGAGATCTTACTCGAATCAACACTTATCCCGTATGCAGAAACCACGTGTCTAAGAAATCTAACCCCTCAAAGCCAGAACTCAAATTTACTAAATTTTGCATACAACTATTTTTCGTGCAGAATTTGCAGTACAATTCTCAAATGTTGAGCGTGCTGGATTCTATTTTAATGTAAATCAGTATATCATTAATAAATACAACCACAAATCTATTCAACTGAGGCTAAAAAACTAGGTTCATCATATTCATGAAAGTAGCAAGAGAATTAGCTAATTCAAAAGGCATCACCAAAATTTATAGTGAACGTATCGGGTTTGAAATGCAGTTTTCGATACATCATAGTCTTTTACTCAGATCTAGTAATATACTAGTTTGAGATCTATCTTAGAAAATACGGTTGCATCTTTCAACTGATCAAACAACTCATTAATAGGAGGTAAAGGATATTTGTTCTTTATCGTCACCTTGTTCAACTGTTTGTAATCTATACACAGTCTCAATGAACCGTCTTTCTTTTTCACGAACAAAACTGGTACACCCCAAAGAGATATACTCGGTCAAATGAAACCTCTGTCTAGTAATTCTTGCAACTTTGCTTTAATCTCTTTCAACTCAGTTGGTGTCATTCTATACGGTGGAATTGATATCGGTGCAGTCTCGGGTATCAAGCTAATAAGAATTCGACTTCACGTTCAGGTGGCAATTCTGGTAACTCCTCAGGAAATACATCTATAAATTCATTAACAATAGGTACCTGATCCAACTTCGACCTAGAATCTCGAGTATCAGATATGTAAGCCCGAAATACCTCTCAGCTCTTATGAATTATCTTCCGTGCATAAATAGCTGAAACAACTCTGGTAACACTATTTAACCTATCAGACACAACCGTAATCAATTCACCAGATGGCATCTCAAATCAATTCGTTTCTATCTGTAGTTTACCACAACATCATGTAACAATGGCCAGTCCATTCCTTGAATTATATCAAATTCGTGGAAGGGTAGTAACATCAGATCGACAAAAAACTCATAGCCATGAACTTTCAATGGACACTTACGACATATTAAATCAACTATTACACTCTGACCCAGAGGATTTGTATCTTGAACATCAAACTCAGTTGACTCGACAGGCAAACTTTTATCAATTGTTAATGCAGTACAAATATACGAATAGGTCAACCTAGTGTTAATCAAAGCACATACAATAACATCAAAGAGATAAAATATACCAGTAACGACATCAGACGCGACAACCTCTTCTCTAGCTCGAATGGCATAAGTTCGTGCAGGTGCTCTAATTTCAGATCTAGCAATTGTGTCTCTAGTACCACCGCGGTTCACACCCACATTGCTACTCTGACTAGGACGTTTGCTCTTTTGTGGCATAGTCAGGAGTGTTGCACTCCGATTATCTTTTTCTTCCAGCATTTTTAGACAGTTTCAAACAAAATGATCTGTTGCCTCACAGCTGACGTAAGCGCATTCTTTAAGTCTACACTCACCAGTATAGAATTTACCACAGTATTCACACATTGGTTTTGGAGGATTATAGACACTAACTATGCTATCTGCAGGTCGACTCTAAAAGTTTGGATCCGACTATCGGGGTCTGTTCTTACTCGGAAACCTAGATGATGCAGTAACACAATTATCGTCTTCTCTTACTTTCTTCAAAGGTGTTGCAGAAAATTATATGGGAAAATTTCTTTTACTAAATTCTCGAGCCTTCTTTTCCCTCTACCTTTTATGATTATATATTTCTTCCATCTTTTGTGTCCGATCAGACAAAACCACAAACTATCGTATTTCTATCCCGCTGATCATCATCTTAATTTCATCATATAACCCGTCTTCAAAACGGATGCACATTTCTTCCTCTGTCGGCATAATTTCCTGAGTATACTTACTAGGGTGTACAAACTCTCTCTCATAGTCAGCCATTGACTTATTTCACTATCTCACTTCCAGGAATTCTATCTTTTTTTGATCTAGATACCTTTTGCTGATGTACTTTTTTTTAATTCTATTTTGAAGAATTCTCAATTGATGTTATCCTTCGATACAACCGCTATCAGTGTCGACCACCAACTATAAGCTTCATCTTTCAGCAGTGATACTGCACATCTAAAATAACCTCAAGAGAACAGACTATATCATCAAAAACATGTTGAATGTTTTCTAACCAGTATTAAGCTCTAAATGGATCATCCTGAATTCTACCTTGAAATTTTTCAACCCCATATTTTTTAACTCTATCAACAGGAAATCAACGACTCAGTTCGATCATCGGAGGGGTGGAGGTACTACATGAGGTACAACAAGATGTACAATAGAGTGTGTAACAAGGGGTACAGCAGGGGGTGGAGGTTGCTAAGCCATTGAATTATTTCTCATGAATTCAGAAAACCACTGTCCCATTAAACCGAAGAACATGTTTTTTACTTCATTTTTAGACATCTAGAGAAACGGTATACAATGACAGGCATCAAAATTAGTAGTTGGAATAGTATTGTTTACGTCATTAGTCTCATTACATTCCATATCAAACAGCATCTTTAAAAATCTACAAGAAAACAAGGGTTAGATCAAATCAATTGATATCACACTATCTTAGGTTTATATGGCATATAATTCTAAACTTTAAACATGCTACATTCAGTCTGAGAATCGACTAAACCGTATCTCTGATACCACTAAATATAACACCCACATCCCGTTTCCATCACTAGACTAGGGTTACAGACTATTATCGTACAAAACAGAATATTTTATAACCAATAGCCATTAATTTTCAAATTAATTTAATAAAAACATAAGAAATTCGAAATGGAATAAATCATGCATTTATGGGCCTTAAATCGAGCCTACATGGCCTTGAAAATAGCTTTCAAGAAATCAGGCACAAAATTGGAACAAAACAGAACACTTCAGGAAAAACTAAAAAAATCCACCTATAAAGGTCACACGGCCATGCGACAGAGCCCAAACTGTGTGGCTCCAAACATGGTCTTGTGGTTATCTAACACGCCCATGTGTGCTCTCACACGCCCGTATGCAAGGGCTGTGTAACTCTCTGACTTGGGTCACACAGCCTTGTCTCAAGCCGTGTGCCCGCCCGTTTGAACCCTGAACCTAACGCATTAGAGCCACTCGCCCGTGTGTGACACACGACCATGTGACAGCCTGTGTGTACCCAAAAGTGACCAAAATCATGCTCACTTTTCATCCAATTACATAGGTACCTAAACCAATTCATAACACATGATCACAATACTATAACCACACCTAAATACAACCAAAATATACCAATTTCAACCAACGAAGACCAAACCCAAGTGTCATATATGAAGATACAAAATAATGCTCATACCCAAACATCATCATTTCATATCACCCACAAGTCAAAACATACACACCAACAAATCTATATCAATCTCATCGTACCATACTTAAACATGATACTTACCATTCTTTGGACAAACATTCAAGCTCAACTTTGAGTTTAACAAGCATACCATATAAGGTTACCATTCTTCAACATCTAACATGCCAAAACACCACATATAGCTAGAAAACATTACGACATAATCATTTGCCCTATTACATGTCATATAACTAAAATGTTTACAAAATATACCAAAGAGTCCTCGGGCTAGTGTGGTTCTTTGAGTCGATCCGATCTCTCAATCACAAAAAAAAGTAATCTACAAACAAAAGACAAGGCACAAATAAACTTACCTGAAGCTTAGTAAGCTAGCTAAATTAAATGACAAATCTTACCATATTAACTTAATAAATCAAATTAGAAGATCAAACATAGCTCACAACAAGTGAGAATTAAACAGTACATTAATTCACATCACATTCCCAGTCATTGCATTAATAAAATCTAATCTTAGGTAATTATAGGGTATCACTCATTCAAGTTAATTTTAGAGTTTTGATCAACTCACGATGCTGCTCACACAAGCTACACAAAATCCGCAACAGATGCAGGATCTCAAGCCATCGTTACTGTCTATATCACCAGAACATAGTACCTGCTAAATAATCACTGGCTCACGATGCTGCTCACATAAGCTGTAGAGATTCTACAACACATGCGGGATCTCAACCATCGCTATGGTCTGTATCACTGTCTCAAGGCCTAATAGTTAATATCCATATTCATTTATCTTGTAATCTCATCCAAATCCATAGTTAAGTATAACATTAAATATAATCATAATAAGCATGAAATATATAGATATAATATAGAAATAATGGTACGAACTTACAGGACTAATTTGCAGTAACGACTCAAGTACAGGGGTTACTCCGTAACCTTTTCTTTTCTGCGATTGTCAACACGTTCTTAATCTAAAATAATAATTCCATTATATTAACTAAATCAATAGAAAAATTAAATCATTTTATGCAATTAAGTCCTTTCTTGGCATTTTACAAAATTGTCCTTAACTTTTCACTTTCATTCAATTTAGTACCTAAGCCCCAAAACATGAAAATTAACCATTTTTTTAAATCCAAGTTCAATCGAATATTCAATGACCTCAATACAACCCATATTTGCAATTATTTCTTATCTAATCCTTTTAATTTTATCACTTTGACAATTTAATCCTTAAACCTTAATATCATCATAAACTACTTTACAAAATAGTCCTATCTAACAACCATAATCAATAATCTTCCATAAATTTTCAAGAATGACTCAAACTTAACAATGGTACAACTCAAAAAGTTTAACAGTTTCACAAATTAGTCCTCAGGTTAGCTAGATTAAACTAATACAAGCTTAGAAACATAAAAATTACTAAAAACGGGCTAAGTTTCACTTACCGATTTAAGCTTTAAAATTTCAAGCGTGAAAAACCCTAGCTTTAGCTTTGTTTCCATGGAGAAGATGAGTAGAAAAGAAGAAAATAAAAATATCACCTTAATTTAGCTTTAAGTTAATATATACCTAAGTTTGTTTGTAAATATTTCAACTTTCTTAATTAAATCTTAATTAATAAATATTAAGCCTCATTAAACTATACCTAGGTTTAGTATGGAAATGTGATGTAACCATATGAGGTAATGGTATGTTTTAATGTGACATGAGATGTTAAAATAGGTGATATTTTGATGGTAAATAAGGTATAGTAATTTGGATGTTATAAGCATGATACATGGAATGGTTTTGGTGCCAAACTTATACATTGTTAGTTTTGGTAATATGGTCAAATATAGATGCTTATTATTTTTGTGTTATGATTGCATATAAGCCATATATATATCTGGTTATAATCTAAAATGGCATGAGATGGATTTTATATTTGGAGTTGATTCATGTTGTGTGATGGTGCCATTGAGGCATATTGGTTAGATTCTTAGTATATGATTTGTGATATGTTTTGGGGATGATATTACACATTTTGGACAGGTCTAAAAATTGTTAATTGTATATGCAAAGCCTATTTGATAAATTGGTTTTGGTAGTTTGGACAAAAAGGTTCAATTATGCATACACGGGGTAACACACGGCTGTGGGCTCATTGGTAATTAGGAGGTTTTTTGTATCACACAATTTTCGATTGTCACATGGGTTGGTGAAATTTTGCATTTAGGTCCACAAGGCTTCAGTGAGTTACACGGCCTGAATACACAATCATGTAACTCCATTTCCACACGGTCACTATTTGTAACACGGCCTAGGCACACGGTTGTGTGACCCTATTTTGAAAACTTTCCTTACTTATTGAAAATTCTTCAATTTAGTCCTTAGTTGTACTCGCGTCAACTTAAGAGCTTTCGTAAGCTCGATTGAGACGAATCATCATCTAAACATTCTAAATACAAACAACTATCATCAACATAAAGCAACAAATATATGAATGAATCATCATCTAAACATTGTAAATAAACACAACTATCATACTTAGTTCATGCAAGCCAATACTCAACATGAAGGAGTCGAACTTTCTGTACCACTGTCGAGGTAACTACTTTAGACCATATAAATATTTTTGTAAAAGGAAAACATGATCTTCCTTACCTTCAGTTCAGAAGCCTTCTAGTTGATACATGTATATGTTGTAACACCCCTAACCTGTCTTTATTATCGAATTAGGGTTACGGAGTGTTACCAAGCAAAACAAGATATTTTGTTTCATCTCGAAACAGTTAAACAAATAATTTATAAACATATAACAAACAAAATCAATCCATGGTATAAATACAGTTATGGGCTTTAAATTGAGCTTACGGGGCCCTAAAAATAATTTAGGAACAATATGGGGTCAAATTGAAACAAAAAAAATGAATATTTGCAAAACAATGGTCATACAGCCATGTGACCAAGCCAAATGACATATCCCAGACCGTGTGAACGTTCGAAATCAACACACACGGTTGTGTCCTAGCCCGTGTGTCCGCCAGTGTGAGTATTTAAAATAAGGCCACACAGTCGTGTACCAGACCTTGTGTGTATTTGAAGTTGGGTCACACTGTCGTGTGGATACTGTACCTAAAAATAATAAATACACACGGCCGTGTGAGGTGACCGTGTGTGGTACACGATCGTGTGACAACCCGTGTCCCAAGCCGTGTGACAACTCGTGTCCCAAGCTGTGTGCATCATTTTTAACCCCTAAATCAAGAAATTTCATACACCATTCCTTACACAACAAGACATGTCATACCTAGATCATTTCTATGATTCATAAACACATTCACATCACCAATTATAAGCCAAAAATTCATTCTTCCTATACCAAACCAATATGTCATTCAAAGGCACCACAACCAAAGACCATTCATTCCACAAATCAAACTAAGAAATCACATAGCATTACTTATTTATTCATGCTCATTCCATCAACTAAATTGGCCAAAGTATAAACATATTCAAAATTTACCATTCACAAAGGCTTAACATCTAACTCTTGTCCATTAGTAATCAACCCAACCAAAAACACTTTAAAACATACATATTCAAACTAAGCATTTCTCTCGAAACATCATTTTAGCATATCATTTACATAATTACAACAAAAAAACCTATATACATGCCACATCCCAAAATGAAATACAAAAGGTACCAAAATGGTTGGATAATGTGAGTGTCTCATTCATCTGATTAGTCCACAAATTTGGTAACTACAAAAGAACATAAAGAAACAAGTAAGCTAATGAAGCTTAGTAAGTTCATAGTTAAAAACATCAAAATAACTTACCTTAATTGACATCAAAATATAAATATATAATACAATTCCTGATAACCAAACACATTCACAGACCATATTAGTTCTTATTCACATATCAAAATATACCATGATAATTCTCTTATCAAATAACTTATTAATTCCATAAACAACATTTCATCAATATCAATGTACTCCCATGTAAACAAATAGTTCATTGATCATTTCACATTTTCTAATATCTTGTATATGCATCAACATTTAAACTCATAAGTAAACCGTAAATTCCATTAACATTTAGCCCGATGAACTAAGTAACTCGACTCAGATACTCGAGTAACTATACACCATAGGCATCATATATGCATAATAGAGGCACCGCAGTGTAAACAGAGACACCGAACTGCAAATCCAGTACAAGCGTGCATACTAACCTTATTGGCATTCCAATCGTATCCTATGCAATTACTATGTTCGACCAGGCATTACACTTAAATTCATTACTTAAATACATATCCATCATTCAGAGGCACCTCATCATTTCCATACACATACCATAAATTCATTACTTTCATATCTTTAATATGCAACCTCAAGAAATAGTATTATCAATTTTTCGACTTCATATGTACTAATTTGCAATACTCCAACAAATATAAATAACTAATAGAATTTCATATATATACTAGCAACTAGGTAGAAAACAATAGTATAATCACAATTAACTTACATTTACATAACAAATTACTAGGAACTTACCTACGATTACTTCTAATTGCAAAGTATGACTATTCTGCAATTTTCCCTTTTCCTCGATTATTGTCTTTTCTATTCAAGTCTTGATCTATATAATAATTATATACAATCCATTAATTTTACATTCATTTTACATCAATTCAATGCATATGACCCTTAACTTTTCATTAATTACATATTTTCCCTCAACTTTTACATTTTTCACAATTTAGTCCCTAAACTTAAAATCTCTAAATTTATCAAAATTTTCCAAATACCCATGCTAGCCGAATATATTCCCAAATTATTACAGTCCACAACTATTCAAAATTCACAAGAATTTCATGTCAATTTTATTATATTATCAAATTAATCATTTACTCAAAACTTAACAAAATTACTTAATAAACTAATCTTAATAAACAACTAACAGTTCAATTTCATCACTTAACATAAAAAATAATAAGAACTCATCCATGGCACAATTCAAAATCTTTAACAGTTTTGAAAACTGAGGTATGGGTTAGCTCGACATTGTTACAATGATATCAAAAAAATAAAAATTACTAAGAATAAACTCAAAAATCATACAATGCAAGCTCCAAAAAGAAGATTGAATGCTTGGAGAGTTCTTTCTTGGAGTTTTAGTTGACTAAGGAAGAAAATAAAGATGATGATAACTTTATGTCTTATTTTTACTTTTATTATTAATTTTTGCAAATAACATGTAAAAATTTAATAAAAAGCCTTATTAATCGTCCACTAAAGCATACAAGGTCTAACTATATCATAGGTCCCCCCCTTTCATAAATTTAACTAATTAATTGTTAAAATTAAATTGTGGCTAGTTTTTCAGCTCTTACAAGTTAATCATTTTTCTTAAATTAACCAAGTAAACATTAAAATTTCTTCACCAAAATTTAATACGACCCTAGTGTAACTCTAAAAACATTAATTAAATAAAAAAACATGATCTGTCATATAGGAATTGTGGTCCCGAAATTACTATTTTTGACACCACTAAATAATAAGATATTAAATATGTCTTCCTCAAGGTCATCGTGAAGAAAAGTAGTATTTACATCTAAATGTTCTAACTCAAGATTGTTTGATAAAAGCGCCCAAACGAACGTATGTTTCATAACAGGGGAGAAAGCATCATGAAAATCAACTCCCTCCACTTGATTGTAGCCCTTTGAGACCAGTTTTGCCTTTTACTTAGTGTCATTTGAACCCGAACCTGAACCTTCTTTCTTCTTAAACACCCATTTGCAACCAATAGTTTTCTTACTGATTGGTGGTTTAACTAGCCACCAAGTCTCGTTCTTTTGAAGTGATTCCATCTTTTCTTCCATGGCCATGAGCTATTTTCTAGAATCGGGGGCATGAAATGCCTCGGAATAACATGAAGGGTCAGTTGAATGAATATTTTCTGCAACACTTAGAGCACATGCCTCTAGGTTTCCTTTATAGTATTTCTATGGTGGTAAGATTTCTCACTTTTTTCTATCACGAGCCAACTTATAATTAGTTAATTGAGATGGTGAAGGTACCTAAGATTCGGATAAAGTCCTAAACTAATCTGAAATAGTTTCAGGTTTGAAAGAATTAGAATTTTTTTCGCGTCGTCTTGACGTCATGTGTTTGGTCGTCGATACGATGACCCTATTCATCATGACGTTGCGACGTCGTGTTTCCTCTTGTCGTGAAATCACTTATTGTTTCTTCCTTTGTCTCTATATTACTTGAGACACTCTGATTTGTTGTGTCTTTAAATGTAAGTGACCCCTTTTTTTACCGAAACATGGCAGGTTCATCAAATGTAACATCTCTACTAACAATAATTTTATTGGTTTTTGGACACCACAATTTGAAACTTTTCGTATCGACAGAGTATCCCAAAAAAATACACTTATAACCCTTGGTTCGAGCTTTCCTTGGATAACAAAAAAAAATGACAACCGAAAATCCTAAGGTTAGAATAATTGGGAGGATTATCGAACCATATCTCCTCTGGAACTTTACCGTTCAATGCTCGATGAGGAGATCGGTTCACCAAATGGCTTACCCAGTTAACAATTTAGACCCAAAACTCCTTCCCTAAACCTGCATTAGAAAGCATACATCAGACCTTTTCAAGTAAGGTTCTGTTCATCCTTTCAACAAATCCATTCTGTTGTGGAATACCAACAACGATGTGATGTCTCTCTATCCCTTCTCATTTGCAATAATTGTTAAACTCTGACGAATAGAACTCAAGACCACTATCCATTCTCAACTGCTTTACAAAATTTCTGGTCTGTTTTTCTAACAATGTTTTCCACTGTTTGAAGATTCTGAAAACTTTGTTCTTCTATTTCAAAAAAATAAACTAAAACCTTTCTGTAGTGGTCATCAATAAAAGTTAGAAAACATTAATTAGCTCCTTTTGAGATGTCAGGGTTCGGACCTTATAAATCAAAATGGATATAGTTGAGAGTCCCTTTTGTTCTATGCATTGCTAAATTGAAACTTACTCGTGCCTGCTTCCCATAAGTGCAGTGCTCACAAAAACTTAACTTTCCAACTCCAATGTCTTTAAGAATACCTCTTTTACACAATGTTGTCATACCTTTCTCGCTCATATGACCAAGTCGCATGTGCCAAATTTTGGTTGAATAGGAATCTATGGACAAAAAATCACGTCGAGTTGTCACGACATCATGGTGGTCCTTGTCGGAACGTGGCGACGACTTTGGCCCTTCTTCGGTAATTACAGCCACACCAAGTATCGTTGACCCTTACAGAACGTTCAAACTGCCATTTTTCTATCCTCTCATCACAACAAGAGCTCTACAAGAAACCTTTAACCCGTTTGACTCGGTAATAACCCTACAACCATTCGAGTACAAAATTCTCAATGATATGAGATTTTTCTTTAAGTTAGGTACATACTTGACATCTAACAGTGTCCGAATAATTATGTCGTGCATATTGATTTGTATTGTTCCTATTCTGGTTATCTTACATGGAGAATTTTTCCCCATCAGCACAACTCCACCTTCAACTGAACTGTACATGTAGAACCAGTCTCTTTTAGGACACATGTGATAAGAGAACCCTGAATCTAGGATACATTTGGAATTAAGCTTAGATTTTTTGCTCATCAACACCAATAAGAAATCATCACCTTTATCATTAGCTATACTAGCATCAATAACTTCGGCCTTCTACTTACATTTCTTGTCGTTTTTGGCATCCCTTTTATTCTTATTCTGAAGTTTCTAACATTCAGCCTTGACTTAGCCCATCTTCTTGCAATAGCCACATTGTTTGTCTCAATTTTTGAATTTTGATCTTGCTCTAAATGTGTTTTAATATGACTTTTTGGATTGTTGTCTGCCCCTTGCAATAAGGGCTGAAGCCTGCCCATCTGACTTCTTATTTGGGTCTAACTCATTATCGAGTTTATCTTTGCTTAGTATATTTCATTTTACATCCTCGAATGGGAGATTACCTCTCCCATAAATCAAAGTTTCCCTGAAAGTCTTGTAAGAAGAGGGAAAATAACATAACGACAATATCCCCATCGTTGATATTTACTTCGAGATTCCTTAGCTCATTTAGAAGGGTAAAAAATTCACTAATGTGAGTTCTAATGGACTCACATTCAGCAATTTTGAACGTGTAAAGACGTTGTTTTAGAACTAACCTGTTGGCCAGAGATTTTGTCATATATAAGGGTTCTAGTATACTCCACGAGTTTCTTCCCTGTAATGACCTTTTTCAAACTATTCTGAACCAGTATTGTCATTATACGAACTTACCACAAACAGAAATTTGTAATTCTGTCGAACTTCTCAATAACGAACATTGTCATTTCCATCTCTGAATGCGTTGAATGCAAAAATTAAACTAAGATATGATACCAATTTGTAAGTGTCATGGCAAAACAAAAAAAAATCGACAATCATCTACCATGGATCTAAGTACGATGAACAAATCGGGTTGAAACACGATTGAAGATATACCTTTTTCTATCTGATTCCCTTGCGCGATGTCGATCCCAAGCCACAAAAAAATTGCCTCAGCCTTTATATATTCCACCAATCAAATAACGAACAACAAACTCTCCTTGAACCTCTCAGAGAGAATTGACGAAATTGGCTGCTAGACCCTTTTCAATATTTTTTCTTCGGTGACACATCACAAAATTAGAGATTCAATTCCTTTTATTTACTATCACATAAAAAATGGAATTATCCCTTTAGAGAAACATAAGGAAAATATTAAAACATCATATCCTTTCCAGAAGAATATTAACTTTCATGTTTTAATCTTTGACTGAAATTATTATAATTATTTGTTTTAATAATTTCGAGTAACTATATTCAGTTAACTATGTTCTCTAATTGTGTACAACAAGTTTGTACATATAATGCATTCAATATTTAACTGTCAAATTAAATTAGTTCAATAATTAATTTAATTCATATAACAACTAAATACAATACCAATTGTGTTTGGATTCTGTTCGCTTCAACCATAGGGTGTGACCTTGTAGGCTCTTGTAACATTAGTAGTAATACTAGAACATTTCTAATATTACAAGCAATGAGTGGCATCTAGCAATGCATCATTGTTAGCCAAGTTACAAGAAGTCCTGATTCGACATAACCTTTCTGTGATAAATTTTTCATGTATTATATTATTTTATTCTTTATATCTAGATTGGACAGAAGTCATGCAATAGTTACACTTGTATAGTCCAATCTCATATTTCTTGATATTTCGAGTAGACTACAATAAACAAATAAGTGTGCTATCTCATATCAAATTATTTGAACATAGTCATACATTTCTAGTCTCACTCTATCAAGTGGCCTAAGATATTGCTCCCCTTATGTAGGAGGGACAAACATTATCTTGATCAATCATATCTTACTACATAGATTGTGGCATACCAACATCAGTTTTTATAATACAACCTGTTATGGTAGACATTTGATTGTATCAAAATGTATGACTCACGATGTGGGGACAATGATGATCTCAAGTTTGAGGATCATATACATAGTTATCACTATGAGTAATGTTGTGACTATTACATAATAATCCAAGAAACATACTCATAGCGGGTCAACCAACTACATATTAGTCCCAATGCATTATTATTGTCCAAGCCCACAATAATATTTGACTAAGGATAAAAAAAATTCTCTTTTTTTCTCCAAGCTGTTTGCTTTTTATCCTTTGTTTTACTCAGTGGCGGTGCCAGCCTTCAAGCTGGATATTGCCCACATTTTTCCTCTGCCATCAACCTTTCTTTCTTCCTTCTTCTCATCCACTACACATGTCTTTTCTCTTTTCAATTTGTAGATCTATTTTATGGGTATCTTGGTTGTCTTCATAAGTTGTGATGGACAGATGACGGTGTCTGTCGTTCGTTAAAACTCCACCGGCCACCAGTAGTTTTTTCTTGGAAAGTGGGTGGCCCTTTGTCAACTTCTTAAATTGTTTATGTTTTGAGAGTATTTTAGAATAATAAATTATTTCACATATTGATATGGACCTATGTTGTCTTAATTTTTATATGTTTTTTTGTTTGTTTTTCCATTGTTTAATAAGTCTTCAGTTTTAGAAGTTTTTGGTGAATGCTCGATTCTTTTTTCGATTTTTGCTCGCCGTTTTGGACCATCCGGGGCTAGTTTCCTTATCGTATTAAGTGCTTGCAATCACTCAAAATATGTCATGCTTGAGTTCTGACAAAGCCAATTTTCAATGTGTCATAATGTTCTATTGATACTGAGGCTAAAGCTTTGTTGTGTTGATAGAGCTTATCCTTCACCATTTACGGCGACTGTTTACTATTTTTGTCTCTGAATTGTATGGTTCCATTAATTGAATGAATTAATGAATTTACCTTTCAAAAAAAATAAAACATACTGAAAATACTTGAATTCAAGCCCATTAAGTGTGAAAACTAGTTTAATCTGCTACATCGAATTACGACAGGTCACTCCTTTAACCAAATTCCTACTCCTTTGTAGTCCTTGTACAAAGGTACGAATATAAGAACTATAACCAGTATCTAATACCCAAGAAGTAGTGTTGATAAATTAATATTAATAACATAAATACCAGAAGTGGACGCACCGCAATGGAAATATTTTCCTTCCTTAGCAATTCCTTCTATAGGTTTCAATGCAATCTTTCCTTTTTTTGGGGTTTGGCCTTATCATTGTCCTTAAGCTTTCCCTTATCCTTAGGATTTCTTTTGCCTTTGTCCTTGCAGACCATCAGAATAGGCTTAAGTACAGCCTTTTTCATGTTACTTTCAGCAGTTCTCAATAAGTTGAGTAACTGTGGCAAAGTCCTATTGATTTCATTCATGTTAAAATTAAGGATATATTAACTAAAACTATCCGACAACGATTGCAGGATAAAATTGGTGGCCAATTCTCCACTTAGAGGGAATCCAAGTTTTTTAAGGCTTTTAATATAGCCTATCATCTTGAGAACATAAGTTTCTACAGGAGTTTTCTCCACCATTTTGCATCGAAATAGAGCTTTAGAGGCCTCATACCTCTTTTGACGTGCTTTCCCCTCATATGATTCTTTAAGGTGTTGGATCATATCATACGCAACCATATCCTCATGTTGCATTTGAAGCTTAGGAGTCACTGTGCCAAGCATTAGACATCCTATGTCTATCATGTCATCAAGATGCTTCTGATAAGCTTCATTGTCAGCTCTAGAGGCATTAGTTGTTAGTTCATTAGGAACAAATTCTTCAATGGAATATCAAGGAAGTTCAAACCATTTAACTTGTCCTTCTCAAAGACAGATCGCAATGATAAAGAGTTTAAGTTGTTTGTCATAATAAATCTACAATAATAAAACATGCTCATGAGTAAATTTACCAAGTTTATTATAATCATTAAAAGGACTTCATTAAATAATGCTCCCACTATTTTATTCAAAATTAATAACCCTCATTAATTTTGGAAAATCCTTTCTCTAAAGTTTTTCTAGTGAGTAAGGATCCATATTTCACCTCCTCTTAAGTTAGCTTTTACTTTACTTCAAGATTATGGTATTTAGGTAAGCAACACTTGCTAATTACATCAAATGTAACTCATTATTTGGTGGACAACTCTTATTCCAATCATCTTATGATTATCCAAATCTTTTTCCTCTAAGTTTCTAATCCTATTAGAGTAACCTAGTTAAATTATTAACTAATATTATAACCGACGAATATCACTTGCTTATTCTTCACGTTTGGCCGAGATAGATACAAGCACTTCGCTTTAGCAGAACCCACGTTGTATCGATCGTGGCTTTAACAAGGGTAAATATTGGAAGGCGATCTTAACTTAATATTTTATTAAAGGTATTTAAAAAAATTTATCTCACCATTAATGGTCAACACTAATCCAATTAGTCATTTAATTGATCTTATCAATTTCCTATAATATGCATGCTAACATACCATCCATTGTATCAAGTACAGGAATAATATATAGTAGTAAATAAATCCAATAGTTATAGCCCATAAAACTAAGGTGGTTCCTCCTAAGCCAATAGGAGAACCGAAAGGAATCCTAAGGGTGCAAGTCGTTTCCCAAGCTTCTTTTCCACTTTAGGTAGCTCAACCTTCATCACCTCTAGCCCGTAGTAACTCGTACAATTTACAATTATAGAAGCTTGTTTTGCATACAAGGGAGTAGAATGAGAAGAGAAATACAAGAGAAAAATAGAAAAGTAAGACATGCAGGTCTTATTTATAATATTACAACCTTTGTAAATTATAAATCAAATGGGTTATCAGGCTATAACTGTGCATTTCCAATCACCATGCAAATCAATCATAGCATCCAACATATGATGTATATTTATTCAATCGCTTTTTTTATGTGAATAACAACAATATCCCTACAATTAATGTCGCCTACGCATATGGGTCAAGGGGCAAAACCCCCTGCTGAGGTCTCGTGGCCCGGGCAGTGATAGACCCTGGTAAAATGTAAGAAACTACACTCAGATCTCAATACAAAAAAATCATTGTTTGACCATTTTTATCAAAAATAGAATATTTTTTGTATTTCGATCTATGAGTCTTCTTACTGGAACAATTTTTTGTTCCTTTTTCAAATGCTACCAGTAAGTTAATTATTAACTTCAGATAACAAAAACCCCACTACCCCAAGACAGATTCGTTAACGCTTAAAAATAATATATAAGACCCAAAAGGCATCAAAATCATTTATTAACATTTAATCAGTGATTGAGAGGAACATATTATCACATAGGTTTAACAGATTAATCATACATAGTTTATTAAACAGATTACACGTATCATATATGCATAAAACAAATCGAGTAAATCAAATCATATAGCAGTATCTCATATAATCGCATCAACTAATCAGTTTAATCCCGAATTCATATAGTACAAGTAGCTCTGATACCACTATTGGAATGTGATTGCTGCCAGACGTGCAAACGCCTAGACTGGAAATATTACAGCAAAATAGATAATTAATTAAACAACAACGTCCGCAAATATACGGGTTAAATTGTAATATAGAAGAATGTTACAACGAAACACTCTAGGAAGTATTCTGAGGATCGTACTTAAGGGATGTTAAATTAAACCGAAATTAATTTTCTACACTAATAAGTCTAAATAGTACCAATTTAGAATTATATTACAAAAACTTAAATAAACATCAATTTATATAATTAACCTAAAATTTATTTAAATGAAAAATCAACCAATTTAACAATCGAAAACAATCAAATAAAATAAGAAGGTAGTCCATTGCCTTCTAAACCTGAAAATAGTGTCCTACACACTAAATAGAGTCGTTAGATCATCCTTAGGCCCATAGTGGCCCTTTAAGTCCTAACATAACTCAAAATTGCGTAAAAACACTTATTTTACATAATTTTAAAAAAAAGCAATAAAAAAGTGAAAACGAAATAAAAACACATAAAAATGCTATAAAACAAGCTCGTCGAGTTCTAGAAAGACCTTAATTTACCACAACGAATTGTGGTAGATCAAAATGTTTGTACATCCCGTGGCGCAGCAAAAAGAAATTATGGTGATCATCAACCATGTATCCAAGTACGATGAAGGAATCAGGTTAAAATAGGGTTGAAGATATACCTTTTTCTATTCAATCCCCTTACACAATGTCAATCCCAAGCCGCAACAAAACCATCTTGGTCTCTAGGTAGTCCACCCAGTCAAAAAACAAACAACAAACTCTCTTTGAACCTCTCAAAGAGAATTGACGAAATTGGTTGCTAAACCCTTTTCAATATTTTTTCCTTGGTAACACATCACAAAATTAGGGATTCAATTCCTTTTATTTAATATCATATAAAAAAAGAATTATCCCTTTAGAGAAACATATGGAAAGTATTAAAACATCATACCCTTTCCATAAGAATATTAACTTCCATGTTTTAATCTTTTATTGAAATTATTATAATTATTTATTTTAATAATTTAGTTAACTATATTCAGTTAATATTTTTATATGAATCAAATTCATATATTTAATTTAACTATGTTCTCTATTTGTATACAACAAGTTTATACATATAATGCGTTCAATATTTAACTGTCAAATTAAATTAATTCATCATTAATTAATGTGACCGCTAAATACAATACCAATTGTGTTTGGATTATGTTCACTTCAACCATAGGGTGTGTGTAACAATCCTAACCCGTATCCGTCGCCAGAATAGGGTTTCGGGACATTACCAAATAATCGTAATCTAATCATTCATTTCAAATATTTCAAAAATAATAAAATGATTCATCATTAACATGCATAGAGTCTCTTATTAAGCCTTTGAGAGTTTGAAAACACTTTAGAAACAATTTGAGACTAAATCAGGAACATTTGAAAATTTTTGGAAAAAGTTAGAAAATTTTTAACTGTAGATTTCACACGACCATGTAGCCAGTCACATGCTCAAGTGTCTGGCCATGTGGGCATTCGAAGTAGGGACACACGGCCCTGTCCCAGCCTATATGTGACCATGTAACTCTCTGACTTAGGTCACACGGCCAAGCCACACGTCTGTGTGCCAAGCCGTGTACCCTTTGAAATGGCCTCGCACGCCCGTGTGCTAGCCGTGTGAGACGTCATACGCCCGTGTGTCTAGCCATGTAGACCTAAAATGTGCCTTAAACAACAAATTTACAATTTCCTACAAGCTTGGACATTAAACAACTCAAAAATCATTCGTTTAACATGTTCAAAACACGATCAAACACATTCAAAGCCTACCAAAACAATCATCCTAGGTGTCTAACCAATGTACCCTCATTGGTACTACATTTATATCATCAAAACATCAACCAAATTAAAATTATATTCATGTCAAAATTCATCAATTTGCCCTAACTCAAAACTACCTAAAACATTAACTTAAATTTACATGGACATATCTAGATTTGGTTCAATTTACCATGCGATAATATGGCTTCAAACACAAACACATGTTTATATGTATATACCAAACCAACATTACATTTATAATCCATCCACAAAATAACTATCATTTAGACGTCCTAGGTACATGCTGACACAAAAGATAAACATCACCATATTTGAGTTCGGGATCGTTGTTGGATGCTGAATTGGCGATCAAAAGTGAAGTACCTAATCTGTGCATGGAAAAAATAAAATCGTACGCTGAGTAAAACTCAGTGATATTTCTATAATCTAAATATTTAAAAAAAAGATAATATAATATGCACAATTGAATTTTAAGCACATATTAATGTCCAGTATCATGACTATCATATGCTATCATATTTCATTTGTTAAACAATGTCCCAATTCACACAATTGCTATATAAATAGTTATTTACATATCAAACCACATTTATTTGTACAATGGTATTAGCCATTCAATACTCAACTCATGAATACATCATTCCATACCATACTCAATTCTCATCGCTTGCTATATAATAGTTTTTCACAATTTGGTCCACATATCATTTAAACAATAACATTACCATTCCATATCCAATTCATGAGTACATAACTCATGTATTTCATTTTTTTAATGTTTTAAATCAAAATCTTATCTTCAACTCACATACAATATCATCCAATATCAATCATAGTACCATTTTATTTAATTACCCCTATTAACACGACTCAGACTTGAACGGGTACACGGATCCAACGAACACACCAATTTGGCACCTAGTGCCTCATCGGATAAATCCGAAGTAATATGCGCCTAGCGCTATATAAATTTGACACCAAGTATCTCATTGGTTAAATCGAAGGAAATTGGCACGTAGTGCCTCATATACTCGAAGTCGAAGAAATCCCTGAACTCTTCCTATCCTATGGCATGTCATCTATATCCAACTCAACCCAATACAGTTAATAGGGTTTAATTTCACATTTCAGATATAACCAATATCCAATATTAACTTTTCATATAATCACATATATATATATGAATTAAGTTCAATCTATAATAATCAATATCCAACTTTTACATTAACATATATATTCATTTCAATTCAATAATTAATACATTCAATATGTATCTACAAATTCAATCCATTTCAATCAATTATCAAAATGTCAATTACTCACCTCAACACTTACCATATACATTAAATTGAATTATAACAATTAACAACTAAGTTCGAATTATAGAAATACAAACCATGAATTCTGAGCTATTCCATGTCGATTTTATCTTTCCTGTTTTTAGTCGAGGATTCCGGTACAACGTTAGCTACGGAATTAAAACAATTAAAATTCATCAATACAATAAAATTTAAATTTCATATTGAATCTTGAATCTTGAATATTGAATATTGAATATTTCAATTTTTACTCAATATTTGTCTAAATTCCAATTTAGTCCCTAAACTGAGACTAATTTTTATTCTTCACATTTAATTCTATATTTTCATAAAAATTCCACTTTAAACTAAATTTAACTCCCTATTTTCACTTAAACCCCTAAATTTTAAATTTTTCACAATTTAGTCCGTAATACTCAAATTTTACAATTTATTCTACAATTTAATCATTTTCCATTTCTAACTTAAAAATCTATCAATTTAATCCCTAATACTAAAATTATTCAACATTGACAACACTTAAAAACTTAATAATTGCTAAAATTTCAACATGGGTCGGGTAACCTTAGGTACCGTGATTCCAGAAACATAAAAATTACAAGAAAATGGACTAAATTAACTAACCAATTAAACTTTAAAAAATTGGAGCCCTTGGCCATGCGTCTTTCTCCTTTCTCCTTTCTTTTTCTTTCTTTCTTTTCTTTCTAATTTGTATGGCTTTATCTTTCTTTATTTCTTTATTTTTTTTATTATACTAACTTTTATTATTATACTTTAATTTATTATTATAATATATATACATTTACTTAATTATTAAGATTTCATATTTTAAATTTAATTATTATAACATAGGTATAATTACTACATTGGCCCTTTAATTTATTTTTAATTTATAATTCAACTTTTACCCTATACACAATTTAGTTCTTATACCTAATTACTTTTAATTCAAGCAAATTCACTTAATCGAAACCTAATTAACTACACAACTAGCTTCGTAAATATTTATTAAAAATATTTACAAGTCTAATTTACGAGAATGGAGTCCCGGGAATACACTTTCTGACACCCTTGACTATCGGGTCGTTACAGTGTGACCCTGTAGGCTCTTGTAGCGTTAGTTGTAATTCTAGAACATTTATAATGTTACAAGTAATGAGTGGCATCTAGCAATGCATCATTGCTACCAAAGTTATAAGAAGTCGTGATTCGACATAACCTTTCTGTGATAAATTTTTCATGTATTATATTCTTTTATCATTTATATTTAAATTGGACACAAATCATGGAATAGTCACACTTGTATAGCTCAATCTCATATTTCTTGATATTCTGAGTAGACTACAATAAAAAAATAAGTGTGATATCTCATATCAAATTATTTGAGCATGGTCATGCATTTCTAGTTTCACTCCATCAAGTGGCCTAAGATATTGCTTCCACTATGTAGAAGGGACAAACTCTATCTTGATCAATCATATCTCACTACATAGATTGTGGCATACCCAACATCAATCTTTATAGTACAACATGTTTCGGTAGACGTTTGACTGTATCAAAATATACGACTCACAATGTTGGGACAATGATGATCTCAAGTCTGAGGATCTTATACATAGTTATCACTATGAGTAATGTTGTGACTATTACATAATAATCCAAGAAACATACTCATAGCAGGTCAGTCTAATATGTTATTCTCTAACACATACTCATGTATTGATTTTGACATTTCTGTGTCAATAAAAACACTTTATCATCAATCAACTACACATTAGTCCCAATGCATTATTATTGTCCAAGCCTACAATAATACTTGACTAAAGACCTTTTAAGAATAATCATATTATTCTCAGGACTTTATTATTAATCGATTTATTTACACAGACAAAAAAAGGAACTCAAATAACAATGGCAATGCCTTATATTAACAATCAAGGTAAAATGAGTATTTGATTACAACAATTATCTCATGATTGGTCTTTGGGCATACTCTAACAGTAGGGAATTAACCCATGTATGCAACGAACAAGTAAACAAAGTAGAAAATTAAAAAGATTGAACACAAATTTTACATGGAAAAACTCCTCAAATGAGGATAAAAAACCACGAGCAAAAGGACATTTCACTAAATAGAAAAAGAGTACAAAAGATGGAGTGAATCAAAACAAAGAAACTTGAAACCCCGAAAAAGAAACCTTCAAACTCAAAGAACAAAATTCTCTCAATCTTAATATTTTTTGTTGTTCTAAACCTAGAGTAACTATGGCCTATTTATAGGCTGAAATTCATAGCTTTTATGACTAGAATATCCCTAGGTTAATCAGAGTTTAAGTAGGAAATTAAAATAGAGTTTAACTGAGAGAAGAAACTTAAGGAATACATCATCACATTGTGACGTGGCGTTTGGTCGTCGGGATGAAGAATGATCGCGTCACCATGATGAAAGTCTTCTTCTCGTCGTGAAGTTGGCTGCTTATCAGGACGAGGAGTCTTCCCTCGTTGCGATATCACTCACTGTTTTGGTCAAAATGCAAGGCATATTTCCACAGATAGCTAGAGAGATGAATTTGATATGGACCTACTCTCAAGTAAGCTCGTCACACTTCATCTCATTGATTAACTGGATATTTCCACACTAGTGACGTAACCCCGGATAATATTCTATAAGAGGATAGTTAACTTCTTTAATGCTGACAGGCAGAGATTTCGAAAGAGATTGAGTACAACTTTGATGCTCAAGCCTAGGAGATTTGGATGGAATACTTTTTTTTATAGTATCGACATCTTTCTTTCCAAAAAAAAATAGTGTTTGCTTTTTTCTTTCCCATGAACAATAAATTCACACAACCTATAACCATATATATTAGTTTAAATTTTTATATATGCCTTATTTTGCTTCCAATGAGAAACATAATAGCAATTCCACTGCATCGCAAGTTGGGAATATATAAAACTTTATATTTGTATGTGTGTATATATACAAACTTACTAAATATATACATCCACTGCATTATAAGTTTTGTAGGATATTAAATATATACACCTACTACTTTATAAAGCTAAAATTATTAATCATCAAATAAACACCCTTTGAAATGATGCTTTTAGCCAACAATTCATAATTTTTTTATACAAACTCGTAATGTTTTTTATTCTATTTACTTTTATTTAAAATTTTAAAATTATTAAAAAATATATGTCATGAAATTTAAACTTATTTGTCATTTTCTTGAGTTGAGTGGGTCATGGAAAATAGAAATTGACAATTAAAAACATTATTAAAAAAATACACTTACAATTTTGCTAAATAGAATGGTTGTCTCCTTCCTTTATCTTTACTTTAAATTTGTGAAATCTAATCCTATTTATAATGAGTTTATTATGCTACAAATAAAAATATAATTAGAAAGCAAATAAAACAACAAAATTACAATTAAAAAATACAAATTTTGCAAACCTCAACTTCAATGGAAAGTGTTTTTATTTGGAATGTTTGCTAAGAACTTGAAGTTTAAATGAATAAATAAATAATTTTTGAGTGAAACGTTAAGAAAGCTAAAATAAAATTAGTTTAAAATTACATGTTTATGACTTAAATTTCATGACAACCCAATTAAATTATAAACAAAATTATAAATTTTATTTTTATTAGTAATTTAATTTAATATATAATAATATTTGTTTTAAATTATTGAAGGCTAATTTATTGATTTAACTATAAACATATATACTAATTAAAAGTTTTTAAAATGGCCCTCTTAACTCGTGAAACCATCCGCCCCTGACTATTACTAAAAATATTAATATATATGTAACTATTATTATACTATAGATTATAATAAAAGGTATAATATTATATGATATTATAATGTTTAATCATCGATGTATGTATATAAATTATTAATATATGATATGATATAGCATTATATAAAATAGTAGAAAGACTAACTTTTAAATGTATGAAAAATATAGGGGTTTAGAGCATATTTCAACTATTATAATAATGAACAATAATATTTAATAATAATGTACTACTATTATATATAACTATTATATTATAGATTATGATAAAAGATATAATATTACATAATATTATAATTTTAATCATTGATGCATATATAAACTATTAATATATTATAAACTATATGATATGATATAACATTATACAATATAGTAGGCTGGTTAACTTTCGAATGTAGGAAAAGTATAGAAACTTAGAACATATTTCTATCAGTATGATAAACAATAATATATGATAATAATTCATATATTGTGTACTACTCTACTATTATAGTATGTGATATAGTATTATATAATAAAATGATATATTTTATAAGTATTATTATATTATAGATTATAATAAAAGATATAGTACCAATAGTTATATGTAATTTTGTATAGTTTATAATTATAACTACCACCACATAAAATATTATTACAATATATTATTTTTTAAATTGTGTTTAGGTATTGAATTTAATTTCTTTTTATTTTGGACTTGAGATTTAGGCTATAATTAGTTTAGAGTTTATTATTTGAATTTGGGTTTAATATAATATATTTGAGATTTGGAATAAATATTTTAAAATATGAGTGTTAGCTTAAATTTAACAAAAAAGATAAAAGGCTATTCAATTGTCGATAATATAATAATGAACAATAAAAGATATTTTTGTCAATTCATATAATATCATAAAATAATAAATTTTACATTTAATAATCACTTTAATTATTTTATATAAAATAAATTTATTAAATATATATAATTATATTTTTCATAAGAATTAAATTATGTTGTGATTATATAAAAGTAGAATAAATTGTTATATTTAAAATTTAAATATTTAAAATTTATAAAAATTTAAAATTATCTAAATCCGTAAAAGCCCCCCTAGCTCTATCCAAACCCAAATCCCAACTACTCTAGTCCTAAATAAACCCATCTAAATCGGTCCGTTTGCCAGCTCTACCGAGGATGCCCATTGCCCATTAGATTTTTATGTAGCTTTACTGGTATGTTTTCTTTGTCTTGATGCTGCCACGTGTACGGATAAAAATTACCTCTATATTATCAATTTCTTATACTAACTAATTAGGAGCCGTTGATATAGCTTACTTTATAGATTTGATCTTTATAATAAACCCAAGCCAACCGACAGACTCGCTTTCCACAGAGTTAGTGTCTTAAATCCATAATTTCCTTGCACAGGTGGTAATAAAAAAGATGGTCTTTTTTTTTTTTTAATCTCAACTTGTTTCCAGTTCACAAATCTAAGTCGCAAAAAGATTAAAAAACCCCATTTTTATTTATTTCCCAACTCTTGCTTTAGGCTTCACTCTCTAGCATAGAAGCAAAGAGGTAGGAAAAGAAAAGCAAAGGCAAGATATGGGTTCGGTTTCACTGAAAACTGGAGATGGAACAGCTAGATTCAAGAGAGCAACCCTTTGTTCTTCAGCTGTTAACATTCTCATGCTTTTCTCAGTTATTACAACCAATCTCTTTGCTTTATATGCCTTCACGTTTTCACCAAAACAACACTTAGACAACCCATTTCACCATCCTCACAGAAACATCTCTCTGATCTCTCAACATGTCTCTTTGATTATAAAAGAGATCGATTCTTCTCAGAGGAAGCTTGCTCAAATGGAAAAAGAGCTCCTTGGTTATGACACACTTGATCTTTCAAGACCCAATCTTGCTACTGAGCTCAAGTTGTTTTTGCAACATCATCAGCTTCCTTTGGGGAAGGATTCCAGAACTGGGATCACTGAGATGGTGGCTTCTGTGGGACATTCTTGTGAGAAATCTGCTGATTTGTTGTCCCAGTACATGAGTTACAAGGTTTCTGGACCTTGTCCTGATGACTGGAGTCTTGCGCAAAAGCTAATCTTGAAGGGATGTGAGCCTTTGCCGAGAAGGAGGTGCTTTGCCAAGACTGTTCCTAAGCCAGGTCTTACTTCTTTACCTGTTTCTCTATGGAAACCTGTTAGTGATAAGATCGTTACTTGGAGTGGTCTTGGTTGCAAGAATTTCAACTGTTTGAATAGTAAAAAATTGAGTAGGGATTGTGTTGGTTGCTTTAATTTGACTAACGGATATGAGACTCAAAAATATGTCAAGGCTAGAAGCAAGAATGATTTTGTTATGGATGATGTGTTAGCTCTGGGGAGTGGTGGGATTAGAATTGGATTTGATATTGGAGGTGGTTCTGGGAATTTTGCTGCTAGAATGGCTGAGAGGAATGTGACTGTGATTACTAACACCTTGAATGTTGATGCACCACATAGTGAATTCATTGCTGCAAGAGGCCTTTTCCCCTTGTTCTTGAGCTTGGACCATAGGTTCCCTTTTTATGATAATGTGTTTGATTTGGTTCATGCCACAAGTGGGTTAGATGTTGAAGGTAAGCCAGAAAAATTGGAGTTCTTGATGTTTGATTTAGATCGTATATTAAGGGCAGGTGGCTTATTTTGGTTAGATAATTTTTATTGTTCTGATGATGAAAAGAAGAGAGCTTTAACTCGTTTGATAGAAAGATTTGGGTACAAGAAGCTGAAATGGGTTGTAGGAGAGAAAACTGATGCTGCTGGCTCTGGAAAACCTCAAGTTTATCTATCTGCTGTTCTACAGAAGCCTGTAAGAATCTGATGACCCAAGATTTCCCGGAAAATGGTGGATGTTGGAATTTTTTGTTCAGATTTCTACCTTCATCCACACAACTTGTGCAAATCCATTTATTCTAAGGTGGAATAAAGCTGCAATTGTTTCCTTTCCTGACTTGCAATGGCCTCTCTTCTGTAATCTAAAACCTTTTTCCCCGTAAAATCTCTGGACTTTAGCTCATGTTTGTTATTATTAAGAAAAGAACTATTGGGGAATGGAATTTTCATATTGTATTCTTGAAGTTGTTTTTATGATAGTCATATGATATTTAGTTGTATCTGAATGGTTGAATTTCATGATTCCAACTGTATGCTTGAATCTCAAGCTTCCAGTTTTAAGTCTTTGAAGCCATATGCTACCTACAATCTTAAGGATATAATGGAAATATATATTATATCTCATCACTCATCACCATAGCTCAGGTTCTGATTAGTACAACTATTTGATGAAAGTTCATTTCCTGCTGAAAAATGTAAATTTAATATCCGTACATCACATTTCCATATCTCTACAAAGGCTTACAGAGATACTAATTGAATGCCAAACTCCACTACCGTTCTCAATCTCCAAATAAACAATGGAGCTTTGTTGGGTAAATCCCGAACCACGATGATAACTCAGCTTGGTGGATTCTTTAAGCATTTGCATTGGAACCTTCTGAGTTAGAGCCATTGATGCCTTGCACTGTGGCAGCACTGTTGAGAAGCTTCATTCCTTCTTCACTCATCTGTTGTACTTCTGTAGGGGATAGAATTCGGATGCAACGAACACACCCAACAAATTCCCTGCAGAGATACCAAACCACACCCATTAGAAGGTGAATGCTAACGTCACAAGATTGCTAACCAAGAAATGTAGAAAGGTTGCAGATAAACTTACTCCCAAGGATCGTCTCCAACGAGAAGAACATCATTCTCATAATCCACATACACCAATTTCCAGCCTGAACCTCTGGGATCATCCAGCAGACCCTTGAGTCCAAACATGCATTCTATTGCAGAGATTAGTTCATCATAATTCTTAAAACTCGTGACATCAATCGACCTTCCTACAGATCCTGCCTTCTGAACCTGTCAGCAAGGAACCAATTAGAGTTATAACTTTGCAATCTGCGCATAACTCTACTTTGATGCCTCAAGAATTTTCATATCCAGAAAATTCTAAATTGAGATTATAATACCTTTGTATATGTTCTAACGCGTGGAGCTGTTTGCTTCCAGGAATTGTTTTGCAGAAGGCCACTGTCATCAAAATCGATATTGCCACCGGAGCTGTCAGGCAAGTCTTGTCGAGAGAAAGCTTGAGAATCTGCAAGGCTAGCAGAGGTAATCTGAGACTGAACATCCTGACAAGAACTAAAGTTCCCAACCAAACAATCTGAAGGGTTTTGAAAATCAGCATCTTTCAATGAGCAAAACTCATCTAGAATGGCACTGGAAACAAAAGGATCAATCACGGTGCTGCAACCATTGCTAACATCAATGTTAAGACAGCTACTATATATCCCACTTTGATTGTTGCTGTCATCAGACAAATCCCTCACCCCACCAGAATTAAGACTGCATGGATCTTGCTCAGTGAATGAAGCCAATTGGTCTGCTTGGGATGAAACTCTGCAATTATTCAGCTTTTGATCCCATATTTCCTCACCCACCGTAGTTAACGAATCATCAGTTTCAACTGGAAAGACAGCTGAAGAGTCCTGTAACCCAACCATTGGTATCGGACCAGGTGATTTGTATGCCCCAGAAAGAGGTTGGCAAGAAGAAAGATTTGACGTCCACTCATCAGTGTCTGAGAAAGGAAGAAAGCTGTTTAAAGTACTAATATCAGCTTGGGATACAAGCATTTGATGAGCTTGGAGGACTGACGAATCCAACTGTGACTGAATCGACCAGGGATTATTTTGCACTTGGAGTGGAATATGGGGCTGGGTAGGGAAAGAAAGTTGGTTCGACATAGTTGTGTTTACAGTACTTGCCACCAATTTTTCCTCATTGCATTCCGATGTCGAAGTCAGCTGCTCGGCTGAATGCTTTGAATCCAACTTTAATTTTTCATTACTGCTCCCAGTCCCAGCTTGTGTTAGAATATTTGCAGGATGTGGGTTCCCATTAGCATTGATTTTGGACATATTTGAAGTTATGGGATCAGGTTGGTCAGGGACTGGGTGGGAAAGATTTCGGTTCTCTATCAACATATTTTCTGATTGGATAACCTGGGGTTTTGGGTGGCTTTTAGACTGCAAGTTCTTCATTTCTTCTAATGGAGGTACCTTTACATCAGCGATTTGTTGTAAGGGGGAAGCAAAAATTCCAGGATGGTTAACAAGCTGAGGCTTCAACATCATCTTCATCAATTGTTCAGAACATAAATTCGACATTGAATAGGGAAGATTCCCGTTTCCATTTTCAGGAAACTGGAGTAGGGGCCTTTTCATCAAGCTTCCCCATTCAGATTCTGCTGCTGTGAGCATAGAAAACAACAGCCACAAACATAAGCATCTAAAAATGCTGCCCGCCACTGAATAATCACACACAGAAGCTTACCTGAAAATCCAGGATACAATGGTCGCTTCAGACTTGAAGTTAACGAAGGAAAAATAAAGAGGCTTTCAGGAGTTTCGATTTCCCATGCGCTCACCCTATTCTGTTTATCATTACATCCAGGTTCATCCCATTCAACCTGTTCCCGGAACAAATACAAGAAGTTCCATGTTTAAACCAACCAGCAACCAAAGCTCTACTACTCAAACAATATTCAGTTCGATGAAGAAAGCAAACCTGAAGGTTTCGCCACTTCGAGCCAGGCCATCTTAGAGGATCCAAGTCGCTAATACCAACTATTGTACCCATATATCTGCACAAATTTCAGAAACATTAAAAGATATATGTCGTTCTCCTCAAACACACATCACAGTAGAGAAAACAGAAATTTTCTTCTCAGGCAGAACAATTTTTACAACAATTATATCATCTTACATATGTCAAAAAACAATATGAAACTCGCCAATCGTAAGTAATGCCTTGACCCTGCAATGTTGATGGGATGAAAATTTTAGTAACTTACCTACGTTTCCCGGACTCCTCCGTTTCAAACATCATTCCAAACCTCATACCGACTGAGACTTGAGACCCATATACAGATTTACGGTATCTAGGCAAAGGGATGACAAATTCTGAAGGGCATGCTCTACAAAAAGCAGAGAGGAGATAACATTGTCACGAAATGGATAAAGGAACCGCAAGGGGAGAAAGAGGTGGTATATGAATGTTTTCGCACACCTTGGATTGTAGAAAATTGTGAATGGACTTCTATTGGCAGCAGCATGAGCGGCGGCAGCAAGGACACCAATGTGCATACTATCAGCAGATAGAACAGATGATGGCAATGTGGTTTGTTGACGATTAGCACGCCTTACACCCACCAATAACTGTGATTTCTCATCCCTTGCAACAATAAGATATAATCATGAATTCAGCAGGTAAAAATATCTTGCACCAAACACATGCCAGTATGTGACTATAGCATACCTGATAAAGAGAACGGAATCACCAGCTCTAAGTCTTTTTGATCCTACAAACAAACTCCACCCCGTAGTAAGAAGGTGTCGCTTCGGCTGCCCTGTATAAAACATCATATATTATACTCAAGATCATGTTCCCACCGTCAACATATATTTTTATACATAACAATTCTGCTTTACAATGAGAACTAGCAATAAAAACCGATCTTGCCAGTTTTCCTTTTAAACAGATTCCATGATTGTAGTTGATGAATTATAGTAGTCGTTGAAGCAGAAGGTAAATAAACAAAAGAACACTTACCACGGTATATATGACGAAACGTCCAGGTGTTATCATGCAAATCTCTCACAACAAGCTCTTGCGTTGGAGGTTGCATGGAATAATCCTAAAAAACAGTAATATGAATAGTAATGTCCCTGAATGATCATGCATACTTGCAATGCTTTGATCAACCAATTAGAACCTTACCAATGAAGGAAAGAGCTTCTCAGCTGCTCTACGTGGCACTGAAAAACCACCGTGTGTACTTGTATCACTTGCAGTCAAAGTTTTGCAGAAAAATTCATTAGGATGCTTGCTCAGCTTCAATCCAAAGTCTGGTATAGGGAACACATCTTTTTCCTAATCAAAGCAAAATTTTATAAATGAGAACCTTGCACATTGTTATAATGTCAAAAAGGGATTTTTCTCCTCTTTTTATCACATCTGAATATATAGTAAATCCATAACAGTTTGGAGATGCATATTTATTCAACTAGAGAAGCTTACAGAGTTCACTGGTTGAAGACTCATTTGGGCATATATTTCGTCGGTGTCTCTGTCTGCCTGTCAAAGATTACAAAGAAGAAACATCAGTGTTTATTTTGGAAAGGATATACATGGCAGGAGCATAAAAATGACTCACATGTAATGTAACGTTATGAACTTGGCACATTAACTGAGATGGAAGATTTGGGTAGTTGGGAATTTGAGAAGTCGCCATTCTTTTAGTGGACACTGCTACCTGCTCAAAAGAATAAAGCCCTCATTAGTCCTTTGGTTCTTCATTAAATACAAAATAGAATTCACTGAAAGGCTGTAATGTATTTTTGGGATTTTAGTAAAGTTTTTTTATCAGATATTATAAGACCACACTCTAATGGTTAGGCTGCTATCAAAGTGATATATTGGCTCAAACTCCTTCCAAGTTTCAGTCAAAGATGTGACAATGCAATTCATATACTGCAATATCTTCATGCAATGAATTAAAACACCAAAAATACGCAAACATAAGAGAAAGTAAAGCAGGTTGTGAAAGTTGAATGTTTAGCAGTCATCAGTCTAAGGTCTCATTATGTTAGTGCTAAAGAATGCTACAAAATAAACAAGGCAAAAATGTAAGAAAAAGAAGAAAGGCAGGGAGATAAGTCAAAGGGGGAGAATAAGAAGGCAAATATCAAGTATGAGAAATAAATGCAAACCTGTTCGCTATGTCCTTGAGGAAAGTAATACACAAGACTTCCCACCTGAGGCAAGGAAACAAGTGGACCAGCACAGGCATGCCATAACTCGGAATTTATAGCCTTACGGGTACCTGAGATCAGTCAGGAAACAAATCCATCACACATGCTTTCACAGAGATTACCTATTACGCTTTTGTAGACTTAAATGAATCGCCATTAATACCCAGTATTAATGACTTAACATCTCTCATTGTAAGCTTCTACGTTGAAGAAAGCAACGTCAATGGTTCTTTCAAATCATTAGCAACATGAACCTTTGAGATATCGAATGAAAACTGAAAGGAAAAGATTAAAGAACACATTTGTGAAAAAAACTAAACCAACAAAAGACGAACCAGATTGATCTTGCATTTCTTTCAATAGCTTCATTTCCTCAAGCAGAGTGGACTGTGCACCTACATTAACCAAACCTCCTTGTTTGATCTTCTCTTCAACGACAGAACCCATCTTACTAAAACAATTCTTCCTTTTTTAGACTCTTTTACCATACACACCAACCATAAGAACTCAACGCAAAGACCCCACCTTTACATCTTCGTTTGAAAAACTAAAGAAAAACAGACCCTGGACTTCCAAAAAGAGAAGAAACAAATTCCCATTCCCATTCCCATTGCTCCACCGAGTCTGAGTCCCACCCAAGCAAAATCACGTATTGTATCTTTTACAGATGGACAATTTAGCAAAGGGAAAAAGGAATATGATGAAACTCTAGGGAAAAAGAAAAAGCCCGATTGGTCAGAAAAGGGAACCTTTTAGCCCCTCTCTCACCCTCAACAACAACAAGAACAGGCAACAGCAGAACCAAAGTTCAAAATCAAGGAACAAAAACCTGCAAAGAAAAGGGAACAAACACTGGAAAGAAAGATCTTTTCTTATGTGGGCCTTTTGATATGACCAAAAAAAAAAACACTTCCCTCTTCAGTTAGCAGCATCAAAGCACGCCGACCATAACATTTGAGTAGCTTCTCTCTCTCTCTCTCTCTCTCAAAAGATAAAGACCTTTCAATGAAACCCCACCATCCTCATCATCACTTTGATTCCTCCCCTCTACTCCATCATCATAAAATTAACAAAACCCATAGCTTAAAACTTGTAAATTTTCAATTATTTCCTCTCTTTATAATACCAAAAAGAAAAAAAATAAGTAAGTTGCTTGAAACTAGGAAGAGTGTGCATGCTCTTAACCTGCGCACACACTTTCTATATAGGTGTGATTCCGTTGCAGCTTTAAACT
This sequence comes from Gossypium hirsutum, assembly GCF_007990345.1. Taxonomy (NCBI): domain Eukaryota; kingdom Viridiplantae; phylum Streptophyta; class Magnoliopsida; order Malvales; family Malvaceae; genus Gossypium; species Gossypium hirsutum. The sequence goes on along the minus strand of NC_053437.1, from coordinate 17,965,558 downwards.
TCAAACCAATACATTCTATTTATTAATATACAATAAATAAAATTACTAAAAAGAAAATTAATAAAGAAATGTCGAAAAAACAGAGCAAAGCTAACAGAACACGAAACAGTACGCAGTGCATAGAGCGAAAGAGAAAATAATAATTAAGATTTTCTTGTTTTTTTTTTTCAAAAGAGGAGGGAGAGAGGCGCGTAGAAAAATGAACAATACCTACTTGGTAAACTTGATGACGTGGACAACAAGGATTGGTTGCGTTTTCTATATTTTATTTTTTATATATTAATTTATAATAAACAAAGAGTAATAAATAGAAAAAGCATAGCTTTGATGTACTTTTTTTTCTTTGTGTGTGATATTTGACCGATAGTCGTCACGCGTGCGGTCCACGACAAAACTAAGTGAGGAAAGTGGGGCAATTTACATCTGACACGTGTTGCCTAATTTTTCTTACTCCACAGTCACGGCGCCGTTTCTTCTTTTCACGTCACATACTATTACTCTATACCAACTTCCCAAGGTATGGTTTTTTATTCTTTTTAATTTTTTTTTGGCAAATAATTCATTTTATATACTGCATTTATTGAAATAACTCTTAATATTTTATGTTTTTGTAAATAAGTATCTTATATGTTTTTGTGGGTAAATTTGAGGTATATGCCAAATTTATAAAATATTTAAGATTTAGATCAATTTTTTGGATATTAAGGGAAATTGGCTGATTTTAGAGAGAAAAATATAAAATGTGTCTTTCTATTTCTCTCTCTAGAATTGTTTCTTTTTTTTCTGTTGGGTGTTGAAAATTTGGAGAGAAATTTATTTGTGATTGAGGTAGACATTGTGATAGTTTTATGTATATTTGAGTTCACAGTAATGCAATAGTGCTCAGAGACCTACACATTTCATCTACCATGTCAGGATGAAACCATTACCTTATAAGCTCATCTCATTGCAACTCAATCTCTCAGTTAATAATGTTTATACGGTCACGGGTTAAAATATAACTACAGCTCTTAGTTGATGGTAGTTATGTGGTCACAAGTTCAAGTTTCATGATACCATAAGAGAATGCTTTTTAAACCCTATACATAAGTTTGAGACCATAATCCTACGGAAAAACAAAAGGGATTTGCAGCATAATGAACTTATTCTTTTTATCTATCTCTACCAAAAGCAATATCCTTAATGTAATTGTCTGAAATCTGTAACAGAGTTGGATGCAAGAGGACTTCCAAGAAGAGAGTGATTGTAGTGGTGGGGAGAAGCTAAAACACTAGTTGAGGTAGCAGCAGTTGTAGTTATTAATGGGTTCTTTAACCACAACAATCGTTGCTGACCCGAAAAGACTTTCAACTTTTCTCCACCATCACTTCTCCCCTTGAAAGTCCTATTACCCTTAACTCTGTCATAATTTTTGAACAATGAAGTTAGGATACTGCTTTGGTGGATATGGAGAAAAAGAATAAGTTGATTATACTAGAAAGCCCATTAGTTTTTCTCTATGATTATGGTTTTAAACTTATGTTGAGGTTTATAAAGCATCCTCTTGGAGTGGCATGAAACTTGAACTCGTGATCGCATAACCATCATCAACTATGTCTCGAGTTATACAACAACCTGTGACTGCATAATCACCACCAATTGGGAGCTATAGTTATACTTCAACCCGTGAATGTATAACCACCATGAACTAGAACCCGAGTTGCAATGCAATGAGCTTCTAAGGTGATGGTTTGATCCCCACAGCGCAGATGAAATGTGGGGGTCTTTGAGCTCCACTGCATCACTATTAACTCAAACACACTTTAAAATTATCACACTGTCTTCCTCAAATGCAAACACAAATAAATCTTTCTGTCCAAACATTTCAACACTCAACTAAAAAACAATAATTTAGGAAAGAATTTTTTATTTTGTAAGGGGCGGTGACCAAGAGAGTTTATGGAGTAGGGGAAGCAAAACCCCACTTTATATAGGAAACCAGAGGAAAAATTTTGAAAAAAAATAAACAATAAAAGCACAATTTGAAAATTATCCCAGAATGTCTAACAATTATCTCGGGATTCCCGAGTTTTGAAATTTTTTCACGGGCTAGGGTTGGAAATTAAAGAGAAGAAAACGCGCCCTGCAGGTCGCGTTTTCAGCTAAGGTGGTAGAATGTTCTCTGAAAGCATACCCTATAAGATGCGTTTTCAACCTCTATGGAAACCAAGTTAGTAGAAAATGCGTCCTACAAGGCGCGGTTTCACAGAACATTCTGTCACTTCAGTTTCAGGACGCGTTTTCTTCCCTCCCATTTTCAACCCTAACCCGTCGAAAATTCCCAAAATCGTAACCTTAACCCTAAACTAGATATTCTCAAGGTAGAGAATCTTAAATAAAATTCAAACATCACATCCCAATTTTTTTTAAGAATGCTTCTAGCAATACGTGTTTTTTAAAAACTACTCAAACTTGTCATTTCTAATCTTTTCTAACATTTTGAAGTTATGTTTGATATCCAGGGGTAATATTTGCTATAAAATGATCCATCATTCTATTGGACGACTTTTATACTAAAATGTCAAGCAGGTTGTTTTCATAATGAGATTTACATAAGGAGAAGATTGTTTATATTAAAAACTTGAATTTCAAAAATCGACCCAACAAACTAAATTAGTTCAAGTAAGTTTCATTGTTGTTTTTAAATAATTCATACTATTTTCTTTCTACATAATGTTTTCTTTTTAAACATGTGAAACAAGTTATTTAGTTGAAGATGAGTAGACGAATTATAGTCGTTATTTATTACGACGGTCAAATTTATGACACTGAAATTAGAGTCAGTTTTGCATTAGCCCAAATTGGCTTTCAACCGAAACATAAAATTGCACGAGCTTGGATCAAGAATTTAGTGAAAAGTGGCGAGTTCAAGCTGAAAAAGAATTCTAAGCTTGAAATATAGATATCTAACATCACTAAACTCCATTAGATATGATATATTTGAGCTCAAAGGTGACATGAAGGTCAAGGCGATGCTCGATTCTCATTACTTTAGTGGATTAGCTATACTAGAGTTATATGTCCACTTTGTCAACATCGATGCTGGTGGTCCAAGTTCAACAACCGTTCCAATTAATGTCAGAATGGAACAATAAGTAAAAAGCCCAACCACACGGTTGTGTGGTGGGTTCATAACATTGTTACAAAGCTCTTATCATGAAATCTCAGAATCATCAATGGGAAGACTTTCATCGAATTTCAACCATCAATTTCAACTTTGGAGTATAATCTGTGCAGCAGTCAAGGTTTGTCTGCAACTCAAACTTCGATACCCCAGCACGACATTCTATGAGTGATTTTGATTTCAATTTTCTAATGTTGATGTTCTATATGGGTATGTCATCAAGTTACACCAGTGGGCAACTCACAAGTGACTTTGGTTTAAACGTAAGGTATATGAGAACAAATGATGTACTCTCTACAACCTATGTCAGCAAAGGAACATACAATTAGGTTGATAACGAATAATGACCTAAGAACGAAGAGGAATCTAAATTCGATAATGATCCAATTTAGGAGTCCGAGCAGGATGGTTTAAAAATTGCATTATTTTCTGAACCAAAGTCAATTCTTACTGAACCAAAAGAAAGTGATTTTGACGATGAAGGTCCGAACAATGCTGGAGGAACCTATCTGGATTTCACGTTATATGCACCTCTGTTCCACATGCATAATGTCGACCTACATGCTGAAGGTGAGTTAGAATTTCTAGAATGTAACACCCCTAACCCTTATCTATCGCCGGAATAGGGTTACGAAGTATTACCAGACTTTTTAGATCAAACACATTCAAAACATGTCAAAATAGTAAACCTTAACCAATGTACCCTTATAGGTACCACAATTATATGATCGAAACACATCAATAAGACATCATATAAATCCAATTTGTAAAGATACCAAATTCATTCTAATTTGCCTATATCATGTTCATTTATGCACTAATTTAAAGCATGCCATATTATAGCCTTAACATAACATATACTCGTATATAATCAACCAATATTAACTTATAATCTTATTTACAATCAACTCACAAAACAGTTAACATTTAGACGCCCTAGGTACATGTCGACACAAAAAGAAAAACATCACCACGTTTTGAGTTCGGGATCGTTGATGGATGTTGAATCAGTGATCAAACTTAAGTACCTAACCTGCGCATGGAAAACAAAATCGTACGCGCAGTATAAACTCAGTGGTATTTCTATAATCTGAATATTAAAGGTAAGATAATTTAATAAATACATTTAATCACACAATAACATTAATCATTCAATTAATCAATTAATCAATTCATCAATACATCATTTATAACATATTCAATTCTCATCTATTGCTATTTCAAATCTCATACTTTCTATTCAAATAGCTTTTCACTTTCAATGTTTTCCAATACCAATTATAGTATCATTTCATTTAATCACCCCTATTAACACGACTCGGACTATGACAGATACACGGATCCAACTAAAACACGTCAGTTTGGTATCCAGTACCTCATTGAATAATTCGAAGTAATAATTTGACACCTAGTATCTCATCGGCTAAACTGAAGTAAATTGGCACCCAGTGCCTCATCGAATTAATCCAAAGTAATAGATTGACACCCAGTGTCTCATCGACTCGAAGTCGAAGAAATTCCTGAACTTTTCTAATCCTATGGCATGTCATCTATATCCGACTCAGCCCGATACAGTTAATAGGGTTTAATTTCACTTTCCAATAATAATATCCAATATCATATTTGCACAATATTACATTTACACATATATATTCATAATATATATTCCAATTCAATTCAATCAATATAAATTCAATAATTTCATCATATATCAAATCAATCTATTTCAATTGCAAAACACAAATATTCTCACCTCAACACTTACCATATACATTAAATAAAAATTACAACAATTAATAACTAGCTTCAGATTATAGAAATACAAACCAGAAATTTCGAGCTATTCCTCGTCGACTTTATCTTTCCCCTTTTTAGTCAAGAGTTCCAGTACGATGTTAGCTATGGAATTAAAACAATTAAAATTTATCAATACAATACAATTTAAATTTCATATTGAATATTTCAACTTTTTACTCAACATTTGTCTAAATTCTAATTTAGTCCCTGAATCGAGACTAACTTTTATTCTTCACATTTAATTCTTTATTTTCATGAAAATTCCACTTTAGAATAAACTCAACTCCCTATTTTTGCATAAATTCCTAAATTTTGAAAATTTCACAATTTAGTCCTTATTACTCAAAATTTACAATTTATTCTACAATTCAATCCTTTTTCATCTCTAACTTAAAAATCTATCAATTTAATCCCTAATACTTAAATTATTCAACATAATCAACATTCAAAAACTCAATAATTTCTAAAATTTCAACATAGATCTGGTAGTATTTAATATCAGGATTCTAAAAACATAAAAATTACAAAAAAATGGACTAAATTGACTAACTAATTGAACTTAGAACCTTGAAACCCTAGTTTCTCATTTCTTTCTTTCTTTTCTTACTTTCCTTTCTTTTCTCCCTGTTTCGTTTTCTACTTTGTTCTTTCTATTCTTTTTCGTTTCTTTATTTATTTCATTTACTTATTTATTTTATTAGATTTACTTTATTATATTATATTTATTTAATTAAATATTAAGTAATATATATTTTATTTATATATACATATGTATATTATTTTTACACATGTAATCACTATTACCATCCACTTGTTGAAATAAGGTTTAATTGCTTATTTAGTCCCTTTACTTTTTCTTTCATCTTTTATGCACTTTAGTCTTTATACCTAATTACTCTTAATTCATGCAAATTCACCTAACCAAAACCTAATTAACTACACAACTAACTTCGTAAATATTTTTAATAAATATTTACGAATTCGTTTTATGAAAACAGAGTCTCAAAAATACATTTTTCAACACCCGTGACTATCGGGTCGTTACATAGAACTTCTTCACAGGAGATCGAGCCATGCAAGTTCTTCGTCAAATGCCAGGGAATTACAAGTTGGAATGAAATTTTCCTCGAAAGATGTTCTTACTGTAGTGAAGCGGTACAACATAAAGCATGGGGTCAACTACTATGTTATAAAATCCCAATAAAAAATTTTTGAGGCCAAGTGCGTAATGCATGACAATAAATGTTTGTAGAAAATCATGGCATCTGTGAGAAAAAATGGGGTTATAGACAATTAAAAAAATGAGGTTATGGACAATTAAAATTTTTTTAGGCCAAGTGCGTAATGCATGTCATATGATCATTCGAGATTGCATTCTGACTTGATCTCTGATATTGTTTTACTTATTTTAAAATACTCGTGTTGTTGCAGGTATTATATAGGATCATCCCAACTTAGATTTTAACATGATCTCTAACATTATATTACATATGGTGAAAATGAGTACCAGGATTCCCATATCGATTTTGATTACCAATATACGTAGTCAATACAATTACATTGTGTCATACTATAAGGCATGGGTCACAAAACAGAAGGCTATGGAAAAAATGCATAATGGGTGGGATAAATCAGATAATGATGTGTGACAATGGTGTTAGGTACTGAATCAGTACATCCTAGGTTCCATAACTGATATGCAAACAAAGCCTGTGTATTTTTGCGACTATCTGGTCTAGGGAAAAAAGTTTCCATCAATTTTTTTGGACATTCAAGCAATGTGTCATAGCATTTTGGTACTATAAGCCATTAGTGCAAATTGAAGATACATTTATGTATAAGAAATATGAACATCAGTTATTGTTTGTTGTTACACAAGACGGTAATAAAAAATCCTACCAATAGCTATTGCAATAGTGCTAAGAAAATTCACAGATTATTGGGGTTTCTTTTTTACTAAGTTAAGAAGGCATGTTGTGTCGTAACCCGATATATGTATCATTATCGATAGGGGACTAGAATATAGGTCGCAATTGAATAACGTGGAAGCCTTTAGGACCATATACACCATAGGTATTGTATACGACATATAAGGTCTAACTACATGGGCCGATATCAATCAAATTCTAAGCGACAACAAGTTATTGACATAGGTATGTAGTTGCCACTATTTCCTATATCATTCTTTAACATATACAATGTTTGCATTCATGGATATACTTTTTATTTTCTTCGATAGGGTATGAACTCTTCCAACATCGTTTCCATGAAATGTTAAAGAACTTGTGGGCTATAAACAAACTCGGTACGAGATACCTCAATGGGATACCCAAGGAGTAGTGAACTCAATCGTATGATGGAGGTCTACGATACGAACACATGATAATGAATCTAGCGAAATGCATAACTTCCATATTGAAAGGAATGATTATTTTCTTATAACCTCAATGGTCAAAGAAACATATTTCGGCTTAGCAGCCTTATTTTCAAAGTGAGCAAAAAATATGTTAGACACATAAAGGGCGATCACATTTGGTACAATGATGTGATGAAAGAAATTAGATAAAATGCAGAAAGAGTGAACTCTATGTCTGCAGTGTGTCATTCCCGTCCAAATCAAATATTTCATGTTGTGGAGTTTCATAGACCCGATGAAGGTATTATCGAGGGATCGTACCATGTATACCTGAGATGAATGACCTACAATTGTGAGAGATTTCAAGTACCTCGTTTTCCATACGTACATGCAATTGCTATATGTGCCTCGACACATCTGGATGTATAAGCTATGTTGATGAAGTGTACAAACTAAAACACATATATAAAGTTTGGAAATTTGAATTCCCACCTATCTTAAATGAAAGTATGTGGTTGAATGTATTGAGCACTCCATTCGAGATGGCACTGATGTTACATTGCAAGCTACAAGGTCGATCAAATTCTACTTGAATACGTGACAATATGGATATTCGGGAGACGACAGACCAACCAAGGTTATACAATTATTATAGGAACCCAGGGCATACTAAGCCAATATGTCTACACTTGGAGGAAACATTCAGGACAAAACCTAATTAACATTTTTTTATAAACATACAAAAGAAGAAACAAACAAACAAGCAATTTGTTCATTTCTTTATTACTTCTCATTTTTTGATAAATTGTAAATATTGATATATTATTGATGTAAAATACAGTAGAATACAATATAAACAATTTTTTTTCATTTTTCATAGATTGTAAATAAATAAGTATACACTACTGATATGAAAATTACAATAGAATACAATAGCCCAAAATTTTAATTTTTTCTTAGATTGTAAATAAGTATATTATTGATGTAAAATACGATAGATAAATTTTTCTGTATAATCGGAATAAGTACATTATGAATGGAAAAATGTAATACAATACATATTAAAAGTTAAAAAAGTAAATGATGATTTACATGATAAAAATTAAAAAAAAATTTATTGGCATCGTTGGGCTAATGTGTGGCACAACATAGTGGGTGTCGGTTGCAAGGAGGGCTTCTTTGTAGTTGGGGTTCCTCGACCTTCATCTTCATCTTCTTTACGTTCTTCCGTGCTTCAGTGTTATGTCATCCTAGGTTGCCATCGCCTATTGTCCCTTCAAGTAACAAGTGGTTACGAAAGTGAGCCATATTGATAGAACAATGACATAAGGGGCGTTTGTGACACTATTGGCAGATAAATGTATAGTGCCACATAACCTGATTACGGATAAAATGTTGGAATTGTCAGAGATGGCAGATACGTCGGTGTTGTTGTCGACATTGGCACTCCATATGGTACTGGGGATGGAGGTGGTGCAACAAATACACCTGTAGAAGGTTTCAATATATGGTACGACAGTGCATAATGTGGTGCTTGTATATAAAAAAATGGGGTTAGTGAAACTGACTGAGAGGTGGTGTAGCCATCGTTGTCACTTGTGGGTTTGGAGCTGATGATGACTCCATCAAAGCATGCACTCTTGACCTAGGATTCATGTGGGGTCGTCTTGGCCTCATTCGACGATATTGCTTATTCTTTTTCTCTTCCGACAGTAGATATGACTTACTGTGATATCTAAACCATGTCATGTACTCTGGAGAGGTCGTCAATTTTGGTGCGAGAATTGGTTCGCACATAGGTAAGAAATTGTACCTATGCTCCCAAATGTAGATATATTTCTCGTGAAATTTTGCCCAATCTTCGTCGATTTTCCCCTACAAGTCTACCTTATGTAGTTCTTCAATGTCCTGAGGTGACAATGGAATATTTTGCCTAAACTCGAACTGACACATCACTCGGTTGGGTTTGAGCATCTCCATTGCCGCGAAAACTATCAATGACACCTTCATCTGCCACATATTGCAATTAGCCAAAAATTCAATCGGGATGCATTTTTTAATTCTTGGATCAGTGTATGACATTCATTTAAATTGTAGTACGAAATTATAAATTTTATTATCTACCTAATACTAAATTTCAAATCCTTAAGTTAATATTATATAATTTAAAAATTCAAAAAATAACATCGGCTTCCGATTGTTGATCTAATAGTAACTGGATATCTTCGAGCTCATCCGCTATACCAACATGACTTACCTTATTGTTCTACCTATTCAAATAATATATTATTTAAAAAATATAAAAAAATGTTATGATAACTATATTATCAAATGAATTTTACCTTATTATGAGTGAGAAAGAATAAGGGGTGTTTACTTGGGGACGTTAAAATGGTAACGGATACCATGCCCATGACTGCAGTAGGAGTATGCAACCACCGATTTTAATTTTTTGTGGTTGAGTCACCCAACACATCTCTCGATTCAATGTGACTGACACATCTGATCTCCAACTAAGTCATCCCGCTTCTTTCAAGTTGGCAAGTTGTAGTAGTCACCTTAAATGTACCAAATTTCAAGATTTATCGAGCATTAGAAGACCCTCGATTAACCTTAAAATAAATGTTTGGGCGTATTGTTCTCTTTCAATGGCACTCGCTGAGTTGTCGATATAATTGAAAATTTCTTCCAACCATTTCACCTCTATCCTACTACCAAAAAACTTGTCCGACACCTTGCCTAATAGTTGCTAAAAAATTGTGCTTCAATCGCCAACAACCATTGCCCCTGTAACGGCTGGTCCATCCACCGATAAACCGAGTTGTAAAGTTACATCATTGAGTGTAATTGTACACTCACCGCACGAAAGATGAAATATGTGTGTCTCAAGTCTCCATCTTTCCACCAAAGTGCTGATAAGTGTGGGATCCAATTTAGTCCCCTTGAGCATACGAGACAAGTGCAAGAATCCCATCTCTGGCAAGTGTTGTTCAATAACACGAGGTACTTTTGCAGTTAAATTGTATATGTATGTTCCTAAAATCCGATCTTCGGCCTGATTATATAAACCTAAAAAATTATAAAATTAATAATGTTAACAACTTAATAATGAATTTAATTAAAATTAAAAAATATATTTTCTTACCATTTGCAATTGGATGTTGGATATGTGTGTCTCCTCAAAACGGATAAGCAAATTGCCATTATAAAAATCAATTAAAAACAAAGAAATTACAAAATATAAAATTAAAACAACACGATTTTGAGAGAAATTAAATGAAAATTTGAGAACTAAAAAATTGAGAGAATGAATGAATTGAGAGAATTAGGAGAATTAGGAGAATGTGATTTGAATGCAAAAGGATGAAAATGGCTTGGGTTTATAGAGCAAATAAACTAGCCGTTTTTAGCCGTTGGAAAAAATACCGTTGAGAAAAGTTACTGTTGGCTGAAAACGGTCCTGCTGGACACATTTACTTTTTCTCTCTTTAAAATCGACCTATTTCCTTAAATATTCAAAAAAATCGACTCAAAACCCTATTTTCTTTTCTAAATATGGCCTATGCTTCAAATTTACCCTATTCTGCTATTTATTTTTTAGGGTTTGTAAAAGAATACTCTGGCTTGACCTTTTAATTTGAATAAAGTCCCAAAATTAATGTAAAAGAAAAATAATTCTTAGTTTCTACATGTCTAGTTAAGTACACTCTTAATATCTTGATTAACAATAAAAAGTAGGCATTAATATTTTTTTTATCTAAATTAGATTATGGCCCTTTATATTGGCCAAATTTCCCTTTGAAATATTGGTGTCCTAAATTTATATAGATAAAAGTATTTATAAGTTTATCATTATTATTAAATATATTAATTCTTCTATAATTAAAAATAATCAAATAAACATTTATTTAAAAATAAATAAATTCATTCTATCACATAATTAATATTTATTTTAAAAGGATTTGAAAAATACTTTTTTTTTCATTTGCAGTTCAAAATATTAACCATGTTAACATTAAATGACATTTTTAAAAGCTAAATATTAATTCTATTGAAATTTAGATTTATTTAATTCTATTTAATAATATAAAAATTAATTTTATTTATTTAATAATAGAATAACTAATTTAATCTAATTTTTATAATAGAGAAACCTGCCAAGCACATATGCGTATAAGTTTTTTCTAGATTTATTTTTATAAATTTTATGTAAAAATATAAAAATAAAATCCTAATATTAAATTTTTTTAAATAATTACATCTGGTTAATTCATAACTCAAATTCCATCAAATATTTAAATATGGCGTAGATAATTAGACTTTAAAACACTCTTAACTATTACTCTAATTAGATTAATTTTTAATATTACCATAAGTAACCATTTGAATTATCAACTACAATATATTAACACAATTAGAGTACTCCATTTATATCAATGTAAAATTAAAGTGGTTTTATATCTTTTCATAATTTTTTATACGATTGACTTTTGACAATTCAACTATCGAATTTATTGAAATATTTGTACTTGTAATGTATGTAAAAATTTGAATTATTCTAATATCTCTATCATATCGATTTAAAATATTATCTATATTATAAAGGTAAAATTACACTTTGACCCCCTAAAAATGATAAAATTTTGATTTAATACTTTTAAAATTGTATTTTTACTATTGTAAAAATTACAATTTAATTTCGGCTTCCCTAAAAAAATTTTTCTAGCTTCGCCCCTGATATATATATTTATCCATTGAAAGTTTTTAACATAAAACAAATAGTTAGAAAATTTTAATTTACGCTAAACTTGATATGCATGATCTACATAAAATGATATAATAGAAAGAAATTTTAACAATCTAACCTTTGAATTTCATATTCCATTCATATAGATCATCCATATCAAATTTTACATAAACTGAAAATTTCTAACTATTTGTTTTATGTAAAACAAATTAAATCATTCAATAAATATTAATATATATAGTATTTTAGATCGATATAATAAATATATCAGACCGGTTAATAAAAGTTACAATTATATTAATAAATTCGACAATTAAACAAATAAAATATTAATCGTAAAAAAAAACCCTAATTCTACACCAATTTAAATGGACCCTCTCTAAATAAAATGTTAAATAACTTTAAAAATATTTGGAAGCACACTTGTTGGATTTAAATGCTAGATGTAATAAGTAAGTAAGCTTTTGTCCAAAGTTAGACAACAACATTTAAGATGAATATAAATGTAGGCTGCCAAATAATTCCTTTGTTTCCTTATTTATACCTATTACTCATAACACATTTATGTGCCTCCAATCTATGTCTTGATAGTAAATTTATATCTTCTTCTTATGAAATATTAATTCAATGCAAGAAATTAAATTTACACACATCTTTAATTATTTCTTCCAATAAATAAACATGCATTATTTTTGTTGGTACATTCAATAAATAAAATTTACTGCTTTGTATTAATTTCTTTTACTTATATTGTTTATAAATGAAGGTTTAGGTTAGCACAAACTAATTGTAAATTTTGGAAATTATTTGAAGGTAATGGTTTGTATTTTCATAGAATTCAATCTGATAAAGAGTTGGTTCAAATAATAGAAAATGCTTTTAAAGTGGGGAAATTAAAATGGCAAAGATATTTTTTGATTGAATTGGAAAGAAAAGAGTCTTCTTTTTTTGGCACAAGTCATGCTATGTACATGATAAAAAAAATAATAAGAACAAAAACAAAAACAAAAAAGAAAAAGTGATGACCGATGGACTGTTGCATGGTGGAATACGCATGAAACGATAGGTCTCGTCACAAATATGGAAATTTCAAATAAAATTTATATCATATATAGCATTAAATAGTAATAAACCAGATTATTGGCCCGAAAGAGAAAACGCAAGGGGACAACTTTTTGCATGGTGGGTCATGAATCCTTCCTCCATGGAAGCCAAGCCAAAACAAAACTTGTCTCCTCTGGAAATCTTGTTTATATTTTGCTTCACATTTTTCAAATAATAATAACAGTCCTTTATTATGATTTTGTTGAGCAATATCTTAATAATGTGCTAATGTACATAATTGTATTACCTATTTAAAACAATAATTGTTTACCAACTTTTTTAAACTCTCGACAACTGCTTATAACAATTCTTTTGGGTATTTTAAAATTGAAGTGTGAAAGAGATGATCTGATTCCAAGGTAAATAATATATTATCTTACCTTAATATTATTTCATTCTCTAAATTCTATATGTTTATGTACAAACACTTTCAATCATTAAATATATATTAATATCGAACATATTGTTTCAAAAACTTATATGTATAATCAGTACAATCATTTTGATAAATTCAACAACTAAATTGATAAAATATTAATAATATAAAAAGTTATAGAGGAGTGTAACTGATATAATAAATAATATTTTTATTTGTAGTTAGAGAACAATTAAAATTTGTTTAATTATTTCTTTTATAAATATAACTTTTAATTATTTAATAACTTTCGTAATTGAATAGCTAGTTTAGTGACATTAATTAAGATGACATTGAAATTTGAACATTCCCGGGGCACGTGACGATGATAAGATCACGTGGAAGGGCATGTGTATCTATGTGGATGAGAAAAAAGGATCGGGCGGTGGAGAATGGACGCTGATATCGGTGGGCAGCGCACGCGTACACTTAAGACTTAAGATTTGGAGTGTTAAGTCTAATAAGTCTAAGCACTCTGTTCAATGGCCTTTGGAACTTAAACTCGCCGCATTCTTAGCTTTTTATCTTTATCTTATCCCTTCCTTTCATGTCAATGATGGCCCTCACCAATCACCTTCTCCTTGCAATTTATTATTTATTATTATTATATTAGTCCATAAAAAAATATATTAAGATTTTGTTGAAATAGTAAATTCTCAACATCTATCATGAGAATATTTTTTAATTACGAATTGATTTTATATTAAAATATAAAAAGATGTAAAAACATCATCACAGTAATATTTATTTTCTTAAAGAATAATAAATTTTTAATTATTTTTTATGCTCAATTGATTTATGACACTAATTAATATATTTAATATTATTAATTAAAATAGTTAATGATGTTTTGGTTTAATGGCAAGTAGAAAGTTATGAAAGTTTTTTAAAAATATAGGTTTGAGTTTCATTAGTAAGTTTCTTAAATTCAAATATATTCTAATGCTTAACCCTTTGTTTGTTGTAATAAGTTATTATCATTATGGTTATTGTAATTATAATTATAAGTTGTATTAAAGATTAATATTTTTTGCCAGTTGAGTTTTACTTCTATTGGTATCGATATTATTGTTAGTACAGAAAAATATGAGTTCGAATTAGACATAATCATGGGTTGAGCTGGGTTTGGATCGGGCTAATGCAAAATTTTAGATTTATTTTCTAGGCTAGGGCTCAACCCGAAAAATAGGCCTAGAATTTTGCCCAAACTCAACCCAGATAAAAAATACTAAACTCGAGCCCGACCCGTATTATTATTTATATAAAAATAAATTTAAAAAATATAATACATCAAATACACTAAAAATATTAAAATCAAATGTTTCCCAACAAAATGAAAATATATTAAAACAGTCTTTATACTTAAATAACACTAATCTAGTTGCAACTTAACAAGTAAATACTTTTAAAATAGTAGCAAAATTAATAATAAAACAAGAGATACAATATCCAAACAATAACAATGACAGCAAAGTAATATCAAAATGGTGACAAACATTAAAAAAACAATAGTGAAAAATTAGACAAACTCGGGTTAGATCAGGCAAAAAAAAATCTTATTTGAGGCTTGACTCGTTTAAAAAAAAATATTATTTTTTATCCAAATTTATTTTCGGACGAATCTTCAAACCTAAGCGGATTGTCAAACCCATAATCAAGTCTAATTTAAACTATCTAAATCACGTTTACCCTATTTAAATTTTAAAAAGAAGTTAAAAGAAATAACATTTTCTATATTAATAGCGTAAAATCACTATCCAAAACGCTGGAGGAATATATTATTAAGATTATTACTCTGTTGACTGTTAATGAAATAAAAAAAATATTTAAACTGATTGATTGAGTTTTAATTCAATTAATATATGTATTGTTGTTAATATAAGAAGACGTGAATTTGAACGCACTAAAATGAATTATCCTTCTATGAGTTAAGAAGAAACTATATGTAATTCTAAGCATTATATAAAAAAACAAACATGATCAGAACTTATAATAAAGGAATCTATGGTGTACTGTATAGTAAAATAATAATAAAAGCACTGAACATTATGTTAGATTCGTTTGTAAAATTCTTCTATTTCATCGATAGTAAACAGCACAATTATTCATATTATTGTTATTATATAAATATAAACCTACAGTGATTTTAAAAAGTGTGTTAATTAAGCGATTGATTAGAAAATTTCTCTTTTATCATCCCAATTCACCTTTACTTAATGAATTCCAGGTGGCAAAAAATTATTAAGTTTATATCACTAATTAAGCAGCCACAAAGTTTATTTAAAAAGTAACCAATTTTATTATAAAAGTGTTTTTTATCTTTCATATTTTTACACAAAAGTTATAAAAAAATAATTTAAACTTAAAATAAATCTACAACTATTACTTAAATCCAGGACATAAAAAATTTTTAGGTTAAATTTTATTATTAGTCACTGTATTTTGTAAAAGTTATGGATTTTAATCCTTATATTTTAATTTGATTAATTTTATTTATTGTACTTTTTGAATTGGTTAATTTTAGTCTTTATACTTTTCAAATTTTAAAATTTTAGTTCTAACCTATATAGTAGTTAAATTTGCCTGTTTAAATTCAATTATTAGTCCTGTACTTAGACCTGATCATGGGCCGACCGAACTGATGTAAAATTTTAGGCCCGTTTCTAGGGCCCTACCTTTAAAAAATAGGCCTAAAATTTTGTCCAAGCCTGACCCATATTAAAAATGCTAAACCCGAACCTGACCCGACCTGTCTGTATTATTATTTGATTATTTTTTATATAAAAACAAATTTAAAAAAATATAATATATCAAATACACTAAAAACATTAAAATAAATGTTTCCCAACAAATTGAAAATATATTAAAAAAGTCTTTATACTTAACAAATGCATTTAAAATAGTAGCAAAATTAACAATAAACAAAAGTTAAACAATATCCAAACAATAATAACAAAATGGTAATAAAATAGCAATGAAGTGACAACAAAACAATAACAAAATAACTGACTTGGGTTGGGCCAAGTCGGGCCTGGGCCAAAGAAATCCTACCTGAGGCCTGGCAATTTAGAAAACGGGCATTAATTTTCGTTCAAACTCATATTTTAGGTCTATATTTTTCCCAAAGCCTCCCACTTTTTGGACTAGCCCGGGGAAGTGGGTCAACCCATGATTAGGTCTATCTATGCTGTACATACAATTGTAGATTTAATCCAAATTTTTCAGTTGAATCATTCTAAATCCTAAATTTTAAAATTTCAGTCTTGACATAAATGACAGTCGTTAATTCATTAATTGAATTTTTAGCAAGTAATATGTGAAAATAACAAGCTGAAATGACATTCTGCATATGGTAATATGTTTGGCACATGAGATTTTGGAAATAACAGAAAGTAACTTAATGAATTTAAGATTTGGTGAGAACTAAAATTTTAAAATTTGAAAAATACATGGATTAAAAATGACCAAGTATAAGGTTAAATTCACAACTTTCGTAAAATAAAAAAATAATAATAACAAAATTTAACCAAAATTTTAAAACACCAATATTATCATTTCAATCAAAACTTAAATTAATTTTAATATAATTATTTTATAATCATATTTTTATAAGAACTTTTTTACCAACAACATAAAAGTGGCTAAAGTACATAGACCCCAATACACTCTCATAAACGTTAGATCTCTTAAGTTGACTCTTGTGTGATCTATGCCACCTACCTAAATCTCCACCACCCCTTTTGAGTCTTTGACATAAGATCAACCAAATCTGATGTTGAACAATAATTTTGGACCCACCCACTTAGCTTTAAGCAAGGTAAAGTTTTTGGCTTTATTTATAAAAGTCAAGACTCTACCTAAAATCCAAAGAAAAAAAAAACTAAATACCCTACTATTACATGACATAAACATAATATATATAATATTTTAAAATTTATTTTTCAAAATACATCTCAAATTTTACCTAATATAAATTATAAAAGTATTAAAATTGAGTTAATATGGAGTTTATTCGTTGACTTGTCTAAAAGTATCTAATTAGTACCTAAATTTGTATCACGCTACACACATTGTCCTCAATTTGTTAACAAATTAATTTTTTAAGGGTTAACATGTAATTTACTCCATGTGCCACTATAAAATTCATCAACATAAAAAACCATGTTAGTATGGAAATACTAACCTAGGTGACGACATACAAACTCAGATACGAATTCAAGTACTATCTAAATACTTTTAGACAAATTCAAAGAAAAACTAGATATTAATCCATCAAAATTTAAACACAACTATAACGTAATTAAAAATATATGAAGTACCGGATATGATTTGAAGGGAAAGTTTTGCTTTTGCAAACACCTACATGATTCAATTTGAAAGAGTCCTAGAGAGAGGGAATTTGGGATTTTATTGGCAATTGGGGACTTTGGTTCATTATTTCTCAATGCGATGGGTTGACACGTTATTTGTCGTTTTATCAATAAATTTATAAAAATTGTGTATCATTTTACGATTAGGAATGATTAAAATCCTTTCTTTTTACGTATTTGAAAAAAGCATTAGTTTTTTTTATTTCAAGTGTATACCAAACAAAAAGAAGATTTGCTTGATTAATTCCTTTGAAAAGGGAAGGATTGAGATGAGTCATAAATGTATGGACTTTAGATAGCAAAGAAATGATTGGATTTGAGATTATTATGGGGATAACATCTTTTTTATTTCCTTCAAAAGGGTATAAACAAAAGCTTTAATCAAAGGTTATTACAGAACAAAAAGCATGGAATTGTTTATGTATATAGATGTGGGTGTGAGAATGTAATAGAGAATATGGAAGATAATGATGATGATGGGGGACCCAAGGCATGATAATGGAAAGCGAAAGAAGGGTAAAGGGAACAAGCGTGGTATAAAGGAAACATAGAAGCAGTGGAAGATGTAGGGATGGAGGGGGACAGGGGGTTCAGAAAATAGAAGCCTCGTTTTGTCTAAGGGGTTTTTTCATTATAAATCACTCAATTATCACTTCCCTTGGCTGGTTCTGCCCCTGGGCAGGGCATCTTCGCATCGATGTTTGTGAACACTGGGCCAACACTCAAGCCTATTTCTTGGGCTTTTTCTTTCCTCTTTTGTAAAAAGGCACGCAACTTTCTTCTTTTTTTTTTCAAATCACAATGTGATTTTCATCTCCTTACTAAATTTAAAGATTTAGTTCAGCATATTTTGATCAGTTCTTTTTTATTGACGATGTATATCTTAAGTCAAATTATTAAAACTTTTGGCTAATTTACCAAAAAAGCTAATTTTTTTTATAAAACTACCGAAATAGGTCAATTTTTTAATTATTTACCGGAATTGACCATTTCCCCCGAAATTGCGCCATGTCGGAGCGATGTCAGGGGACGGGGCAGAAGGTCGCGTCCACGTCAGCGCGACCTGCTGACGTGGACGCGATGTGGACACGCGCGTGAACAGTGCCCAACGGTCAAAAAATTGACCGTTGCCCCCCCAACGGTAAAATTTTTTTTACTATATAAACCCCCCACCCCTTTTATTTTCAAAAACAAATTCCTTTCAAAAATTCTCTCAATTCCCTTCAAAATTTCTCTCAATTTCCTTCCAAAATTCTCTCAAACTCTCAAATTCCTTCCAAAATCCTCTTAATTTCCTTCAAAAAAATCTCCAAATCCATATTAAATTTCTTTTTCCATTAAATTTCATTTTTTAAGAAAATTTTAAAATTTTTTATTTTTTTTAAATAATTTTAAAATTTTTAATATTTTCAACAATGGCCGGATCATTGATTCGTCTTGATAGGAATCACATATCGGTGGAGCAAATGAACATGGTAAGTATTAAATTTATATTTTAATTTTTAAAGATATTTTTATTTATGTATTTTTAGATATTTATTAATATATTTTTTGTTATAAAAGGCTAAAGATCGGGTATTGGAATGCAATATTCGGAATATGCATGCTCCATCACTGTTAGTAGAGAACTACCTGCGGGAAGCGGGATTTTGGCACGTGGCGACGGTAGGCCAGGGATGCAAGTTGGAGCCGAAACTGATCAGTGCGTTGATCGAGAGGTGGAGACCCGAGACGCACACATTTCATCTTCCATGTGGAGAGTGCACTATCACTCTAGAAGATGTCCATCTGCATTTGGGATTGCCGGTGGATGGGCACCCAGTGACCGGGTCTGTCCAATCTAGCAATTGGGAGGCGGTGTGCTACGAGCTTTTGGGCGCCGTTCCGGATAAAATGGATGGAGGTAAGGTGGAGATGGGCTGGTTACGTGCCACCTTCCCCGGTCTGAATGAAAATTCAACCGAGATTGAAAGAATCCGATATGCTCGATCATACATTCTTCAAATAATTGGAGGCTATCTCATGGCCGACACATCACGGAGCCGTGTACATCTAAGGTGGCTGCTAAAACTCGTTGATTTTAGAGCAGCCGGTGAATTTAGTTGGGGGTCTGCCGTCTTGGCAACATTATATCGGAAGATGTGCGGGGCGACCAAACTGAGGAGAGCAAAAATCGGAGGTTGCCTGTCACTACTGCAATCATGGGCACGGTTTCGCTTTCCATTTCTACGTCCTCGAGTGAACCACCCATATACATTCCCACTCGTAACGAGGTAAATTTTATATTACATTTTGAAATTGATATGTAGATTTTGTAAGAATAAAAGAATGCTAAAAATTTATTTAATTAGGTGGAACCATCCGGCAAGTTATCGTGGAATACCGACTGAACTTGAAGATATACGGCTTCTATTGGAGCAACGCTCGGAAGCAGAAGTAAGTATTATTGCAAATAGAAATTTCCATACATTCGCTAGTGGATTGATATTTAGTATTTAGTATTATGTATATATGTAATATTTCTATCATGTTCATGTAGTTTCAATGGACACCATACGAGGATCTGGCAGTCCGGACAGTAATCCCAGAAGAGTTTTTACAAAATCCGAATGCTTGGCACGTGAAAGTGGTGTTGATCAACTATGCAACCGTGGAGCCCCACCAGACAGACAGAGTCCTACGACAGTTTGGATGTAGACAACCGATCCCTGCGGACCCTGAGGAGTTTGACGAGCACCACAAAATCGACCTTCAGCTATTAGGTACCGATTGGCCGTTGTACTGGTCAGTGTACACAGAAATGTGGGAAAATCGGAATGAATATCTACCTACTCGGGAACCAATCATCGTTCTCGAGTTAGCGTGCGTTCCAGAATACATGCCATGGTTTAGGGCCCATGGGAAGCCGTATTTACTTACGCCGGAGGAGAGGCGGCGGCAAATACGTGTCGGAAGGGAAAGGCGCGGGCCTCAAAATCCAAGGGGACAAAACTATAAGGGCAGCCCCTCAACGAGGCCCAGACATTCACCCGGTTCATCATCAGCGACCATGCAATCACCGTCCCCAACGAAAGTACCAACGTAGTCACCCGGCGCAGCAATTCAACAGATGATACCCACGCCCCAACGTTTCCCTATGATGCCAGGTATGTTTCCTAGCCCTTATATGTACCCTAACCCGTACATGTATCCTTTTCCGAATCCTATGGCAGGTAGGAGCCAAATGCCCGGATCAGCTCCATTTCCTGTAATGCCGAGCGGACCACCGATAACTAGGCCATCGGCGCAGGAGGGGTCGCAAGGGGGGCCATCGGGGAGCTCTCATTTTTACCAATCGCCAGCAACGCATGGCTTTCAAACTCCGTCGCCGTTCATGATGCAAACACCACCACATACACTATTCTTTGAAGGTGGATCATCGTCCCAAGTCCGACAACCAGATGCCGAACCGGAAGAACCAGAATCCCCACCGGAGGAACAACAACCGCCGCTGGAAGCTAGAGAAAGGAGGAATCCAGCGCGTAACCGTCGACGGCCGCCATGTGGAACTGAATCCCCTGTCATAGACATTGATTACCATATTAAAATTAATCATTTGATGTAATGAATTAGAAGTTTATGACGATGTAATACACATAGAATTTTTTCCGAGTTATTTTGACATTATTTGATTAAAATCCCTAACCCTACTTAATTAAAAACCCTAACCTAATTTAATTAAAAACCCTAACCTAACCTAATTTAATTAAAAACCCTAACCTAACCTAATTTAATTAAAAACCCAAACCCTAACCTATTTAAATAAATTAAAAACCCTAACCTAACCTAATTTAACTAAATTAAAAACCCTAACCCTAACCTAATTTAATTAAAAACCCTAACCTAACCTAATTTAATTAAAAACCGTAACCTACCCTAGTTTAATTAAAAACCCTAACCTAACCTAATTTAATTAAAAACCCAAACCCTAACCTATTTAATTAAATTAAAAACCCTAACCTAACCTAATTTAACTAAATTAAAAACCTTAACCCTAACCTAATTTAATTAAAAACCCTAACCTAACCTAATTTAATTAAAAACCCTAACCTAACCTAATTTAATTAAAAACCCAAACCCAAACCTATTTAACTAAATTAAAAACCATAACCTAACCTAATTTAACTAAATTAAAAACCCTAACCCTAACCTAATTTAATTAAAAACCCTAACCTAACCTAATTTAATTAAAAACCGTAACCTAACCTAATTTAATTAAAAACCCAAACCCTAACCTATTTAATTAAATTAAAAACCCTAACCTAACCTAATTTAACTAAATTAAAAACCCTAACCCTATTTAATTAAAAACCCTAATTAACTTGTAGTTTTACATAATGTTGGATTTCGTAAAATGTTTTGACTGGTACTAACATTTAAGAAATTGCAGTAATTTGATAATTTTACCAAAATTTAATACAATTATCAATACATAATTGAATAAAAAGCAATTTCTTCTATAATTACATTCAACTATTGAGATTAGGGCATGATCGACTTGTATGGCCCGGGTTCCTACACCATCCGCACAACTTCCGTTGACTGGCTGTTTCTCGGATATTCATATTGTTCCGTATTCTAGTGGAGAAAGGTCGACCCTTCGGCTTGCGACGCAATTCTCTATCCGGTAACAACTTAAAAGGAGCAACAGATACGGGTGGCCACTTTCGTTTATCTGGGACCGGTGGGAAAACGTGTCTCCATACGTTGTACATGTTTTCTAATTTGTACACTTCGTCCACATAACTCAGCGGATCTAGACGGAGATTCTGACAGGCTGCAATAACATGAGCGCATGGATAACGAAGTGCATCAAACTTCCCACAGTCACAGGTCCTATTTCGCAAGTGTACGCGATATTGGCCGCCAACAACGCCTTGGTGCGGTATGTCAAACTCCGTCACGCTAAACCATAAATTGTCTCGATCGTGATACACAGCGTGCATGATATTTGCCCTTGCCTTCGCCTTGTTAATTTCTTGAACTACCTTACTGTACCATACATGCCCACCCTGCATCTGGCCTGCATAAGTTGCTGCTCGCTTTGGAAATAGCACCGCCAAACGGAAATATGTCTCTCGCACAACCGCTGTTATCGGTAGATGGCGCGTTCCTTTAAGAACAGAATTTATGCATTCTGCCAGGTTCGACGTCATATGGCCATATCGTAGGCCTCCGTCGTATGCTTGTGCCCACTGTTCAAAACGTATGTTGCAAAGGTAGTCCGCCCCTTCTCTGTTTTGGGATTGCAAGATTGCCAACATTTCGTGGAAACGATCTTTATTCATTTCATACCCTACCAATATAAAAACATAGCGAATATTTTATACCCCTTTTACGAATAAAACTAATTCAATTTGACAAACGAAATAATACAGTTATACAGTAAATACCCATGTTGGTCACTTGTCGTCGTTCCGTCTTAGATGGATATTGGCTGTAGTAGTTCGAAGCAACGTGTCTCAGGCAATATCTATGGTGTGTACGCTGCCACAAGCTTCCCTCTCGATCAAATGCAGCTAGTATACCGGCGCCCCGATCTGAAATAACACAGATATCAGGTTGGGGGCACACATGCCTCCTTAACCTAGAGAGAAAGAAATCCCAGTCATCAGACGACTCCCCTGGTGTTATTGCATATGCAATTGGAAGAATTCTCCCACCGCCGTCCTGTGCCACTGCAACCAGTAACCGATGAGTGTACCTACCGAACATGAAGGTACCGTCAATTTGTACCAACGGCTTGCAGTACGGAAATGCGTCTCGACATTGCTTAAAGGTCCAAAATAGGCGTTTGAACACTTGGCACCCATGTAGCAATAGGCCGTTGTAGTACGCATGATCCGTTTGAAGGTCTGTGATGGCACCTGGGACGTATCTCTCTAGCACCTGACACCATTGCCATATTTCATTATAAGAGGCGTCCCACCCACTATGCATCTTCTCCAATGCCTTTTGCTTAGCTATCCAAGTCTTGCGATAAGAGGGCGTGTACCCCATTTGGCTACGGATATTGGCAATTATCACCGGCACTGAAGTCCGAGGATCTGCTTTTATCGTGGGCAGTATCAAGCTAGCCAACATAACTGAATCTATTTTCGGATGATCTTCTGAAACACCTGCATAGGGAGGGAGTACATTAAGTAATGCAACATTGGAAAATCAAAAATTATTCATACACATTCAATACTGTACCTACAGCACATGTATGTGGACCTTTGTACTTTTTGATCTCCCACAACCCTATCCTCTTCCTCAATGAGGCGACGATTTTCCATGAACATGTGCCGTCTTGCACCACACACTTCGTCTCAAACTTATCAGATTTTGATTTAACGACGTGGTAATTAACGCCGTTTTTGATGCTATGCTGTTTCAAAGCACCAATAAAACTATCCTTATTGGTAAACTGATTACCAACTTCAAGTTCACCAAGATCTACTCCCGAACTTGTACGATCGCGCACCCGGTGTGGTAGATCTGGAAACTCTAACGCATCATCTGCTGACAGATCGACATTATGCATGTGGGCTGGAGGTGAATATGCTCTGAATCGTGGATTTTCTTCATCATCAGCACTCATATCACCATCTTCACCTTCTATTGGAATAGGCTCCGGTTCAGAAAATAATCCCACCTCTGCACCATCCGGCCCGGGCTCTCAAGGTGGATTCACATCGGACTCACCTTCTAACCCACAATCATCTACAGCGTACGACGTCCCCTCACCGGTTGATGTCGTAGGTAGTACGTCATCCCTTCTTCTGGGCATTTGATAACGCCCCCAATTGGATGTAGATTGCCATCTAGTAGAACTTGATGCGGCCAATTGGATGTAGATTGCCATCTAGTAGAACTTGATGCGGTTCTCTAGCTTGTATTTCCAGTGTCAACTGTTGAGCCACCGACGTACATGTCCCATCCACCGACAGAGTGTCTTGGGGGGATGTGCATTCGACACCGCTACCGAATATGGGCTGTTCCGTATTTTGTAACACGCTAACCGAGTGTCGGCCAGGGGTCGTGTATACATCTCGAACACTGGACGGAAGTACATCATTTGGTGACGTAAATTGTACATATAACTCAATATAAGTTGCTCCGCTAGCAAGATGAGTCTACACCATTGCCTCCAAGCTACGAGCACCTTTTATGTCGAACGAGTCATATGTCACCGGATCAACAGAAGAACAAAATCGATACGTCATTGACTAAACTTTCATTGGCGTGGTTCCGAAGATTTTACGCCTAATTCTTTTACGGAGTTCTGTCAAATCTATGTTTTGGCTAAATGACAGTCGCACCGTATTCTCCGACAAAAAAACAACACCATTCTCGGTGTGGCAAACCTCACCATCGTAGTAAATAACAGCACTAATACGTTCACTCATTTTGAAACTCTAACTTTCTTAGCCTCTCTAAAATGTTTCTGCTGTGAGTTATGCATTCTAAGAAAATTTTCTGCCTAATTTATAGCCTCAGCCCAAACTTGCTACTGTAGCGAAATCGCGTCCACGAGGGCGCGATTTGACACTGTTTGCTCAGAAACGTCAAAAAAAATTATTTCCTACATGACCAACTGTAGCGAAATCGCGTCCACGAGGACGCGATTTCACAATTTCTTCTCATATAGCATCCTGGTATCAGCGATTTTATACTATTTCCTCAGAAAACGTCAAAAAAAATTATTTCTCACATGACCACTGTAGCGAAATCGCGTCCACGAGGCCACTATTTCACAATTTCTTCTTAAATAGCATCCTAGTAGAAGCGATTTCCCACTATTTAACAAGAAACGTCAACTCAAAAAAAATTTTCCCGGACCCCTAACTCATAAAAAGCCTGCACCCTAAACCCTAAAAGCCATAAAACCCAGTCCTAAAAATCAGTGTCAAAATCGCGTTCCCAGTACCGCGCTACGGGGCAGAAGGTCGCGTCCTCGTCAGCAGGTCGGGCTAACGTGGACGCGACCTTCTGCCCCGTCCCCTGACATCGCTCCGACGTGGTGCGATTTCGGGGGAAATGGCCCATTCCGGTAAATAATTAAAAAACCGGCCTATTTCGGTAATTTTATAAAAAAATGGCTTTTTTTGGTAAATTGGCCAAAAATTTTAGAGTATGTGTGGGTGAAATATTTTATTTTATTAAAGTTTTTAAAATTTTAAAAATAAATTTACTTATTTAATAAATATATTGAAGAATTTCAAAACTCCCAGATTCAACAAGAGATTTCATTAATTCAATTTATTTTTTTCAAATTTCACTTAAGAGGTGTCTTTTCAAAATTCCTCATAATTTTATTTGATTTAATACATATGATCTCATTATAAGATAAAAAAGCTTAAACTTCAAAATTATTTTTATTTAATTCTAATAAATACTTTTTAAAACTTATTTTATTAAAATATTTATAATTTTTTTATAAATATAAATCCATATTGAATGTTTTTATATTATTTATTTTAATATAATTATTAATTTTTTAATTTGTAAAATTCTAGCAACCTAATTTTTCCTAAATCAATTATTTATCCAAACAAATTAATTACAAATACTAGCATTTTGAATTAATGGATTCTAAAGTTCTAGCATTTTTAAAATTCTCAAAAAAAATTAAAGTTATTCATCTAAACGCACTCTTAGAAAATTATATTAATTAACCGACGTGAATTGTAAAAAAAATTTCAAGTCATAATGTTTAGCTAAACTTTTAAAACCAATGGAAAACAATTATTTTTTTGGTCATAACCAAGGAATATATCGTTGGTAGTGAGACTAATCCTCTCGTTGTGGGTGCTTTTCGAAGAGGTAAATGGCCGACCATAAAATTTACTTCATTTTCATAAGTGGGGATTGAACCCCAACCACATAACTAAAAGATGAAGTGAGCAACCATCACAACACACCTCATAATTTGAAAACAATTATTTTGATAAACACAATTTCACTTTTTTAAATGACACAGAAAAAAACTGTTTTCTCTTTTAAATTCACATCAGTCAACTAACGATATGTTGTAATGATGTAAATGATTTTGTCGGAGATCAAGTTTTTCTGAAAGTATCTCTATAGAGGAAAGTTTTGAGGTTCGGACGAAAGGGCAAATTGAGTCTTAGGTTCATTGGACCTTACAAAATCCTTAAGAGAGTTGGTCTAGTGACGTATCAATTAGAGTTACCTCCTGAACTAGACCGTATCCATGACGTATTCCATGTTTCCATATTGAGACGGTACCGATTTGACCCTTCCCATTTTGTTCTGATCAAAGAGATTGAGGTACAACTAGATTTATCATTTGAGGAGGAACTTGTGCAAATTCTAGATTGTGAGGTAAAGGTTCTGAAAAGGCAACAAATTCCTCTAGTTAAGCTTCTGTGGCGAAACCATGGCATTGCCACGTGTGAACTGGAAGACACGATTCATCAACAATATCCTCATCTATTCAAATCAGGTAAAATTTGATGACAAAATTTCTTTTTAAGGAGGGGAGAGTTGCCACACCTCAAAATATATGTAGTTAAGAATTTAGATTAAACAAGAAATGAGTTATAGGTTGAATGGTTAAATGTTAGAGCCCCTTCTTAGAAACCCAAGTTCGACTCCTTCTTTCCTTTTTCATTTTCTTTTAATTTTTGACAAGTGTGGGTAAATTACGTATGCCGCCCCTAGGTTTTACTAACCCTAGATATTTAATCAATTCTTATTCTATTTTGATTTTTCACATTGCCCTTCTCAAAATTTTAGTAGAGTTAGCTTTCCATCTCATTTTCTCTTCTTTTTTCTCTCATTCTTGCACCCTATTTCATTTTTTGTGTTGTCAATTATTTTTCTTTCACCTATCGAATCGTACCCCGTTAGTTTAATTTCTATCGATATTTAGAATCGTTGTCAGTAGCTTTCGATATCTTTCCCAAGAATCAGTAAGTACACTTTGTTTTAATGATTAGATCCCGTATTTTTGTAATATCATAGTTCGACGTAAATCTTTCCAAATTGTTTATCAATATCTTTCAAATTTCATTGAAATCCCTAACGTTGAATTTAACATATGAATACTTGTATGGTTGTCATTTGGCGAATCAGATCTAAGTGAATTGGATCAAAATCAATCGTGAGGAGCGCTAATTGGACCCGTGCTGAAAGTTGTGTCTTTTCCAAGTAAATCAGTGGTGATCTTGTGCAATTTTTAGGGCAACACGGTCTCTCACACGGGCGTGTGGACCACACGACCATGTACACCTATAAATCTTAGGGTAGTTCGTGAACCACACGGCCTCAGCTTGTTACACGACCTTAAACTGTTACACGACCAACCACATGGTCGTGTCCTTACTGTAGGGTAATTTATCATTTTCCACACGACACTAGGCTATTACATGGCCGTGTACCCCTTTCCACACGACATCAGGTTATCACAAAATTGTGTGACCCTTGTTTTACAACTTTACCCAGAATTTTGTGATATGTTTAGTTTAGTCCCTGTATAGTCTTTGAATTGTTTTTGCAATTTTTGTACACTCAATTGAGACCCTAATATTATGTATATTTTAGAATCTATGATTTGATTGACTGAATTATTATTGTTATATGCGTGACATGTGAATGATACATGTCTACTGTCACTGTATTTTTGATAAACTATTACTGTTATTATTGCTTTTGTCTTACTAATTGTATGTTAAACACTTCTACTGCTACTCTTGAATCGAATACATGTTAAAGCATGTTTACTATTTCTGCACTGTTCTGTTACTAGTATGTCATATTGCATAGCATGGGGTGGGACAATATGAACAGAAGAAGTACTGATGGTTTAATAATTTGCAAACACTGGTGGTTCACACACAACTTATTGACAGTTTAACTACAAATTTTTATTTGCAACTTACTTGTGGTTTATTTACAACGCGATGTGTAAAGATGGATGAGTTTTGGGAAACTCCTATTGTGGTGCGTATTGGAGTTGGGTGGGATCTTTTCTGATAAACTAAAATTGCATTGCCATTCATAACCATGTAAAAGTAAACTAAAAATTCTGAAATGCTATACTGATGAGTTGAGTTGAAAAATTGTTATTTTTTATGTCTTGTATGTTGTTTTGCACTGATTTTCTTGTGTTTAGACTCACATTGAGCTCTTTAAGCTTGCCCCTATATTTCAATATTCTCAGATAACCTGCAAGGTTAGGCTACGGGCTTGGCATTCGAAAGTCTTGGTTCAGATCATTTTCATTAAAAGTACTTTAAACATAATATTATAATTTCTGTTATTTGGGAACTTTATTGTTTTATATGAATTGTGGTATGGATTTTTTTCTTATTTGGGGTTTATTTGGCATGCATGATGTTTTAATCGATTTTAGGCTATTGAAATATGATTTTTGATTTAATCATGCATGGAATTCTGGTTTTTCATTAAAATTATGTTGAATATCACTTTTCCGTTGCGATATTATGTAAATGAGATTATTGAAAAGTAAATAATTTGAAAATCAACTAAAATTTCAAAAATAGTCACCCTTATAAGGAAAATGTTAAAAATAACTGGTTTTTAAAACTCGTAAGTTTTTGTGAAAAAGAGATATAAGGCTAAGTTTTCTTCTAATATAAACAAATATTTTAAAAAGATTGTTTATAAACTCTGATAGTTTTACTAGCTAGGCTATTTCGGTGGCTAGTGTAACTTTCAGAACTCGGCCATAACGTTTAGGCCGTGTTAGGGAGATTACAGGTAAGATCGATGTCTTTAGGTGATTGCTCAAAATGAGTTTGTGGTATTTGAGATTGTGCTTGAAGGTGGGTATGATTGGGGATATATAGGTGAGGATGAGGTCTTAGTGACCTAGTAGGTGAAAGGTCAGGCCAGGAGCTCCACAATCAATTCCTAGTTCAATGGTGCAATGATGGAGGATGTAAAACTCGAGGAGTTCGACATAAGGGTTATGGTGCTAGTGGTTGTGGGCAAAAGCGAGACCCAACACTTAGCAAATTTGATGAAGACTAAGGAGAAAGACTGAATGTATAATAAAGTTTGTTATTTATAAAATAAACTTAGAAAATAGGAAAAAATTGAATCTGGTTTAAGTTTTGTTTGTGGGATTTTTAAAAATATTTTATTTATAAAAGTATTATTTTAAAAAATTTCATAATAGAAAAAGAGAAAAATGAGTATTAATTTATTTATAATTTGTATGTATTCTTATAAAATTTTATGCATATTTATCGAAAAAGAACTTTTAAATATTTTATTTTTATTTTTAAAGTTTTTAATTTTTAATTTTGAAATTTTAAGAAATAAAACTAAATTAATAGAATGTGAAACATTGAGGGCTAAATTTACTATTATGCCAATAAGAAAAGACTACCATGACTGATTTTAATGGAAGAGTGACTAAAATATTAAATTTAAAAAATGTTCATAATTAAAATAAAAATTTTAAATCTGAGCAGGTTAATAGTGTGTGATTATTTTTAAAAAATTTTACAACTTAAGTCGAGAAAATTTAGACATCGTACAAGTCGGGAAGTTCATTAACCCAAAAAAGTTGGAAATTGGTGTTCGATCTTTAAAGGCTTCAAAATCAAGAGTAATTGGGCCGAAAATGGTAACAATTCATTATTTTAATTTTAATTTTCTAAAAATTTAAGTCCAAAGCCCACTAAAGGAAGTCACTAAAACCCCTAAACCCTAGTCGTTAGATTCAGTTTTTGGCGTAGTTGATGCTAATTTGGGGGTTTATTTACATCCATGGAAGAGGAGGAAGATTTCATAGGTGAGCTTAGCTCTTTACTATTCAAGTTCGTTCTTTTCACCTTTTTATTGATTTTTGTTTTCATGTTTGCTTAAAATTCGTGCTTTTTATTATTATTATATTCTACTACTGTTTGTGTTTATATTTTACTTGATTTAATTTTTAGTTTTGGTAATGGTAATTCTGGTTAAGTTCAATGTTTTAGCTAAAATTCTATCTTCTTGTGATGATGCTTATGGGCTTCATTGCTTGAAATTTGAAGGAATGGTTTATTTGGTGATAGTTTCTGGTGTTGTATCACTTTTTTTCCTAAACTTTTTAATCCTTCTAAATAATAGTCTTTTCAAACAAATGTAGATATATGATAATTCAGAGCTATTATTGTTTTTTCTTTTATCAAAATCATCCAAGGTTCAGAGTGTTTGGTTTTATTAATCTATTTCCAGCTCCTAAAACAATCATTGATATTAGTAAGGGTATACTTGTTACTTAAAATTTTTTAGTTCTTAAATAAATTGTTGAAATTAATAGACATACAATAATTAAAAATTATTTTTTTCTCAAAATTAAAAAAAAAAGCTGCTCACCTTCTAAAATTTTAAATGTCAGAAGAACATTCGACTTACTAAAATTCTAACACTTCAAATTTTAGTCACAAAATAATTGATTTATAGTAAACAATATTTTAATTTTTAACTAAAAGGAGAATTAATTTTGGATTACATAAATGGATTTTAAAGCACAATTAATTTTTGGGTTATATTTTAATATAAGTTATAAGTTTGTATTGTCACACACGGCTCAAAAAATTAGTCCGTGTGGTCCATACGGTTTACCCACACGGTCTGTATGATTTCACACAGCCTTGTGTCCCACATAGTCTGCATGATTTCACACGGCCGTGTGCTAATGGGAAATTTTGAAAAACAACCTTGTTTCGCAGATTTTCTGAATTTCTGATGAGTTTTTCAGGTTAGATAACACACCTGATGAGGTAGTTGATGTAAACCTCAAGAACGAGAACACCAGAACCCTTGAACGAACAACAACTTAAGAATAGAACTTAATTGGTCGGAGAGACCACCGTCTTGCAATCCTCCCCCAACCTCAAATATGTAATGAATTCAAATCAAAAGGGAAGGAATTAAGAAAAAAAAACTTGTGCGATTACAATCTTGGAAAAGAAAAAATTGAAAAGAAACAGAATTGCAAAGAGGAATTTTAGGAGATGGCCACAAAAAAGAAATGGCGGGAAAAAGAACATCAGGAAAGAAAGAAAGAAAGTGGGAACATGGGAACAAGTTTTTGAGGAAATAAAATAATAAAATATAATCAATTATATTATATACATTTTTTTACCTAAACATGGTTTACCTAGTTACCCAAACATTTATATCAAAATAACCATTCAAAATGCATTTAGATATTAAAGCATGTATTTACCATCACACACTACAACCAACTAAAATACTAGTTAGAACTTACCTCAACATTCATATTATAAACTTCAAATGACACAAAATACAACCATGGTACTAAATTTTACATAGCCAAAACCCTACTTACATGCCACCTATAATCGGACCAAAATATACAAATAATTACCGAAAGAGTTGCCGGATAGTGTGATCTCCAACGATGTTCCAATCAACAGCAAAAGTCTAACAATCTATAAAGAAGAAAACCAACTAAAGTATGCTTACGTAAAGCTTAGTAAGTTCGTAAAACAAAACATTACATACCTGTCAATTTAAGCCTGGATAAATCAAATCATCAAAACATAACATGCCAAGATTCATATATCAAGCTGTACTCAACACAATATAATTAATCATATCATATCATATCATATCATCTCATTTCATTTCTATTTCAATAATTAACTGTTTTTCTTGGAGAACAATAGTAAATTGACTTCGGATACACAGAAGGGTAATGCTCACACAAGCTTCAGAGAATCTGCAACACATGCGGGATCTCAAGCCATCGGTATGATATCTGTAACATCCCGATTTCGGGCCTAGTCGGAACAGTGGTTTCGGGACCACAAACCCGATGAGGAAAAAAATATTTTATTATGTTTTTATAGTCTACAATTTCACGGAATGATTTTTTGAAAATTTTGTTCGAAAATTTTGACGTTTGGGCACTCAATTTAGTCAAAAGGACTAAATTGTAAAAAGTGCAAAAGTTGAGTTCTACATGTTAGAGGTGTCCGATTGTTATGAAATTTTAAATTGGATGTCCTTAAATGGCAATTAGACCATTATTTAAATTGTGGAAAAAAATGGACATGAGATAAGTGAAATAGGATATTTTTAAGTGAAGAGTATTTTAGTCATTTAGTAATAAAAAAGAATTAAAAAGGGGAAAATATGGCAAAATATGCTCATCTTCTTCATTTGGCCGAATTTAGCAAGGGGGAAGCCATAGTTAGGGTTTTCAAGCTTCCAAGCTCCATAGTAAGTGATCCCAAGCCTCGTTTTTAATGTTCTTTACGTTTTTAGAGTCCCGATAACTTGATTTAGCTTATTCTAGCAATAATTTAACCTAGGGTTCATATTTGGAAAAAGACTATAGGTGAAATGTGTTTATTTTTATGTTTTATGGTAGAATATGAATCTTGGAATTATGTTAAACAACTTTTGCTAAGCGATTTTAAGTGAAAACGAGTAAAATGACAAAATCGGTAAAAATACCTAATGTTCATAAGTAAGTGTTAGAGTGGGAATTTGATGTTGCCATAGAAGGGAAAAATATTTAGCATGTCATAAAACATAAGAATAAGGGATGAAGTTTAATTTTCGAGCTTTGGGGCAAAAGTGTAATTATGCAAAAGTTTAAGGGCAAAATCGTAATTTTTCCAAAGTTCGAGTCAAGGATTGTTTTGATGAATGTAAGTATTAAATTAGACAAAATTGCTATTATAGATCAAGAAGAACGAAATTCAGAGTTAGACCGAGGAAAGAAAAAGGTTGAAGACTAAAGTGCTAGATTTGATCACATTTTGTACCGAAGTAGGTTTACGGTAAATAAATGCAATATTTTGATAATTATTATTAATACTGTTATTTTTCAGCAATTATGTATTTATTTCATGAAAATATCTAATGTTGACTTAAGTAAGAGATGACAGAGAATCAGTGATAAAAGCCCCATTAAAACATTGGGAATGTATCGAATACAAATGTCATGACATTAAGGGAATGAGATCCCATGTAAGACCATGTCTGGGATATGGCATTGGCATCATTGAGATTATGAGGTCCCATGTAAGACCATGTCTGGGACATGGCATTAGCATCGAGATGAGAGATCCCCCGTAAGACCATGTCTGAGACATGGCATGGGCACCGATATAAAAACTCTCATGAAAGACCATATCTAGGATATGGCATTGGTAGTACAGAAAACATCCCATGTAAGACTATGTTTGGGACATAGCTTTGGCATGTATTATCAGACAGGAGACTCGAGTATCCTTAGTATTCTAAGTGATTCAACGAGCTAGTAAATAGACCATGTTACATGAAAGTTCAGATAAAAGCATAATAATAAATTCAGGTGAGTTATAAGGATTGAGAATATCTCAGTTATCAGTTAAGAGAGAAATTTCAGCGAGGGAGGAGTAAGTTATAATCATGAGTTATTTAAGTAAGCAAGTAAGTAAACAAGTAAGTGAGTAAGTAAAGAAGCGAGTAAAGATTCTAATATTTGATGAAATTTATGAGTATGATTATTTATGATAAATGTTGTTATTTATTTACCTGTAAACTTACTAAGCTTTATGCTTACTTTCTTTATTTTCCTTATTTTTATAGTATCGCCAAGTCAGTTCGGGGATCACCAGGACGTCAGAGTTCGTCTCACACTATCCACAAACATCTCAGTATTATGTAACTTCGAAACGTGTAAAGTTATGGCATGTATAGGGACTTAGTCATTTTGAGTATGTTCATATGATATGGCTAATGATTTTCTATTAAAATGGCTAATTAAGAACATGTTTGGTATTATGGATGTTTAAATGTTGATTAATACAAAGAAATTATAAAAGAGTAAAAATTTGCAATGGTATAGTTTTTGGACAGCAACAGTGACGTGAATTTGAAAAATCACTAAAATTAGTAAAATGGAACTAGAGAATGAATGAGATATGAAATTTAAGCTTATTTAGTCTATTTTCATATGAAAGAAACAGTGTAGGAAAAAGAATTTTATATGATGAGATACTAGAATTTTAGTGAGACAAGGTCAGAGTTGTTTTTGAAGTCCCCTGTTTTGACTTTAAAAAATCATTAAAAATTGTACAGAAATAATAATGATTCATAATTTACATGTCTAGAATACTTAGTGAGTCTATTTTCAAAAGAAACAAATGAGAACATTATATGAATTCTGTACAATGAGATAACTAATTTTTAGTACAGAGAGGTCAGACTTGTCGAGTAGAGAAATAAGGGAGAGTTTAACTAATAAACTGTACTAATTGGCTAACCTAGAAATTTTGAAAATTTTATAGTAAGAAGATATTTGAGTCTAGTTTCAGGGAAAATTTATGGATCTAAATTTTGAGTTTTGTAACTCGAGTTATAATTAAATTAGTGACTATCGTGCGAGTGGATAACTTTACTGTGAATAGTGATATAAGTTATTTTTGATTTGTTTAAGTATTCGAAAAATTTTTAGTGTTTTCGGTTTGGACCCAAATCATTTTCATTGCATGTTTTAGGGTCTCGAAGGTTATTTTTAGGGACATATTGATTGAACGTGAACGAATTAATTTTAAAAGCAAATTTTTATGCTCCGAACTGGTAAGTTATCAGATAACGCCTCATGCTCGACTCCGGCAACGGTCTCGGGTAAGGGGTGTTACATTTATTGGTATCAGAGAAAAGTTTAGCTAGTTCTTGAAATATTCAGTATGAATAAAAGTCTGGCTATACATGCCATACTTGTGTTTTGATAGTGTGATGACTCCTGACGATTTTAAAATGTTTTCTTTTATAGTTATAGATCCCGAACGAGCTGGTACAGATGATGTAGAGAGTAATGTGCCCATTCTCGCAGAAGGGATGGTGCCACAAGATGTTAGTGAAAGGCCCGTTACAGTTAGTTAGGGGGAGAGGCTCGAGAAGCCTTCTTCCAAGCTATGAATGAATGGTTTGCCGAGTTCGTTCGTACGAATCCGGCTGTTAGACCTCCACCCCTCATGATTTTTAGATTCCCCATGTAGCTCCCGAGTTACAAGTACAGGTACAGTTATAAGAGAAAGGCCACCAGTTGATAAGATCAGAAAACAAGGGGCTGAAGAGTTTCGGGCTACTAAAGATGATGATGCAGAGAGAGCAGAATTTTGGCTTGAGAATACTATTAGAGTCTTTGATGAGTTATCCTGTACACCTGAGGAATGCATGAAGTGTGTTGCCTCACTCATTAGAGATTCAGCCTATCATTGGTGGAAGGCTCTTGTGTCAGTTGTACCGAGTGAGAGAGTTATTTTCAAGAGGAGTTATGTTAAAAGTATATCAGTCAGAGGTTTATTAACCAAAAAAGAAAAGAATTCCTTGAGTTAAAGCAGGGCAAGATGACTGTAACCGAGTATGAGTGTGAGTTTGTCAGACTCAGCAAGTATGCTTAAGAGTGCGTATCTACAGAAGCTATTATGTGCAAAAGATTTGAGGATGGGCTCAATGATGATATCCGACTGTCAGTTGGTGTTCTAAAGATAAGAGAGTTTGTTGTTTTAGTTGAGAGAGCCTGGAAGGCATAGGAACTATTAAAAGAAAAAGAAAAAGGCAAAGCTGAAATTGAAGTTCAAGAAACGAAGAAAAGGCAGATGAACAGATCATTTCAGTCTGCATCCAAGAGGCCTAGAGAGTTCTCTACTAGATCGAATTTTTCAGCCGGGTATCCTAGCCGAAACACAGGTAGAAAATTTGTGCATTCAAGAGCTCAGACTACTACAGTTGCAAGTGTTGGTAGTACTCAACCATCTAGACTAGAGTGTGCTCAGGGTGGTAGACGTCATCTCGGTGAGTGCCGAGCAAATGAAAATGCCTATTTTAGATGTGGTGCACTAGATCATTTTATTCGGGATTGTCCTAAAATAGTTTAAAGGGAAGTAATATCGAGTGCAAGATCGGGAAATGCTCCCACTAGAGGCAGACCACAGAGAAATCCGGGAGTTGGAGCAAGTAATAGGGGTGCGTCCAGAGACTCGGCAGCCAGATCAGATGTGAGAGCACCCGCTAGGACTTATGCTATTCGCGCTCACGAAGAGGTATCCTCTCCCGACGTGATTACGGATACATTTTCTTTTTATGATACTAGTGTTATTGCTTTAATTGATCCGGGTTCAACCCATTCCTATGTTTGTATAAGATTGATGCCTAATATGAACATGCCTATAGAATCTGATTAAAGTATCGAATCCATTAGGCCAGTATGTGTTAGTAGACAAAGTATGTGAAAATTGCCCTTTGATGATTAGAGGTCACTGTTTTCCGGCAAATCTCATGCTATTGCCATTTGATGAGTTTGATGTGATTCTTGGTATGGATTGGTTGACTGCCCATGATGTGATAGTGAATTGTGGAAAGAAATACATTGAGTTGAAATGCAAAAACGGTGATATTATTAGGGTTAATTCAGAAGAGTCAGATATTTCTCTTACTGTGATTTCTGTTATGTCTGCTCAGAAATGTTTGAGAAAAGAGTATGAAGCTTATCTTGCTTTTGTATTGAATACTAAAGATCTAGAGTTGAAAATTGAATCAGTGTCAGTAGTTTGTGAGTTTTTCGATGTGTTTCCGGAAGAATTGTCAGGTTTGCCTCCTATTAGAGAAGTTGAGTTTGGTATTGAGTTGATTCCAGGTACCACTCCTATTTCTATTGCTCCTTATAGAATGACCCCGTTGGAATTAAAGGATTTGAAAGAATAAATATCCACTACCAAGAATTGATGATTTGTTTGACCAATTCATGGGAGCCACTGTGTTCTCCAAGATAGATTTGAGATCTGGTTATTATCAGATGTGAGTTAAAGATTATTCGGCACTTCTCACCGTACAAGTAATGTCTCTTGTTTTAGTACAGCCAGAACCAGGTAAAGAATTTGTGATTTACAGTGATGCATCCTTGAATGGATTGGGTTGTGGCTGTACTAAAACATGAGACATTACTTGTACGGTGCGAAGTGCCGAATAATCTTTAACCCGCAATAATCTTTAACCTGCAACTAATAATAACCAGATCTGAAATCTATCTTGGAGAATACAGTGGCTCCCTTCAATTGGTCAAACAGATCATCAATTCTAGGCAGTGGATATTTATTCTTTATTGTGACTTTATTAAGCTGTCGATAATCTATACACAACCTCATCGAACCGTCTTTCTTTTTCACAAAAAGCACTGGTGCCCCCCATGGAGAACAACTAGGCCTTACAAAACCTTTATCAGTTAATTCCTGCAACTGAGCTTTCAATTCTTTCAATTCCAACGGGGCCATTCTATAAGGAGCAATAGAAATAGGAGTGGTACCTGGAATCAACTCAATACCAAACTCAACTTCTCTAATAGGAGGCAAATCTGGCAATTCTTCCGGAAACACATCGGAAAACTCACAAACTACTGACACTGATTCAATTTTCAACTCTGGATCTTTAGTATTCAATACAAAAGCAAGATAAGCTTCATACCCTTTTCTCAAACATTTTTGAGCAGACATAACAGAAATCACGGTAAGAGAACTATTTGACACTTCTGAATTAACCCTAATAATATCACCATTTTTGCATTTCAACTCAATGTATTTCTTTCCACAATTCACTATCACATCATGGGCAGTCAACCAATCCATACTAAGAATCACATCAAACTCATCAAATGGCAATAGCATGAGATTCACCGGAAAATAGTGACCTCTAATCATCAAAGGGAAATTTTTAGATACTTTGTCTACTAACACATACTGGCCTAATGGATTCGATACTTTAATCACAAATTTGGTAGATTCTATAAGCATGTTCATATTAGGCATGAATCTCATACAAACATAGGAATGGGTCGAACCCGAATCAATTAAAGCAATAACACTAGTATCATAAAGAGAAAATGTACCCCTAATCACATTGGGAGAGGATACCTATTCACGAGCGCGAATAGCATAAGTCCCGGTGGGTGCTCTCACATCTGATCTAGCTGCCGAGTCTCTGGTTGCACCCCTATTACTTGCTCCAATTTCCGAATTTCTTTGTGGTCTGCCTCTAGTGGGAGCATTTCCTGATCTTGCACTCGATATTACTTCCCTTTTAACTATTTCAGGACAATCCTGAATAAAATGATCTAGTGCACCATATCTGAAACAGACATTTTCATTTGCTCGGCACTCACCGAGATGATGTCTACCACACTGAGCACACTCTGGTCTAGATGGTCAAGTACTACCCACACTTGCAACTGTAATAGTCTGAGCTCTTGAACGCACAAATTTTCTACCTGTGTTTCGACTAGGATACTCGGCTTAAAAGTTCGATCTAGTAGAGAACTCTCTAGGCCTCTTGGATGTAGACTGAAATGATCTACTCATCTACCTTTTCTTCGTTTCTTGAACTTCAATTTCAACTTTGCCCTTTTCTTTTTCTTTTAACAGTTCTTCTACCTTACAGGCTCTCTCAACTAGAACAACAAACTCTCTTATCTCTAGAACACCAACTGATAGTCGGATATCATCATTGAGCCCATCCTCAAATGTTTTGCTCATAATAGCTTTTGTAGATATGCACTCTCGAGCATACTTGCCGAGTTTGACAAATTCAAGCTCATAGTCGGTTACAGTCATCTTACCCTGCTTTAACTCAAAAAATTCTTTTCTTTTTTGGTCAATAAACCTCTGACTGATATATTTTTTACGGAACTCCTCTTGAAAGTAACTCTCTCACTCGGTACAACTGACACAAAAGTCTTCCACCAATGATAGGCTGAATCTCTAAGGAGTGAGACAACACACTTCATGCATTCCTCAGGTGTACAGGATAACTCATCAAAGGCTCTAATAGTATTCTCGAGCCAACATTCTGCGCTATTTGCATCATTATCTTTAGTAGCCCGAAACTCTTCAGCCCATTGTTTTTTTGATCTTATCAACTGGTAGCCTTTCTCTTATAACTGTACCTGTACTTGTAACTGGGGGAGCTACATGGGGAATCTAAAAATCATGAGGGGGTGGAGGTCTAATAGCCGGATTCATACGAACGAACTCGACAAACCATTCATTCATAGCTTGGAAGAAGGCTTCTCGAGCCCCTCCCCCCTAACTAACTGTAACGGGCCTTTCACTAACATCTTGTGACACAGTCCCTTCTGTGGAAGCGTGTGCATTACTCTCTACATCATCTGTACCAGCTCGTTCGGGATCCATAACTATAAAAGAAAACATTTTAAAATCATCAGGAGTCGTCACACTATCAAAATACAAGTATGACATGTATAGCTAGACTTTTATTCATACTGAATATTTCGAGAACTGGCTAAACGTCGCTCTGATACCAGTAAATGTAACACCCCTTACCCGAGACTGTTGCCGGAGTTGAGCACGAGGCATTATCTAATTTAACTTACCAGTTCGGAGCATAAAAATTTACTTTTAAAATCAATTCACTCACGTTCAATCAATATGTCCCTAAAAATGACCCTCGAGACCCTAAAACATGCAACAAAAATGATTTGAGTCCAAAGCGGTAACACTAAAAATTTTCTGAATACTTAAACAAATAAAAAATAAGTTATATAACTATTCACAGTAAAGCTGTCCACCCGTGCGATAGTCACTAATTTAATTATAACTCAAGTTACGAAACTCAAATTTAGATCCGTAAATTTTCCCTGAAACTAGACTCAAATATATTCTTACTATAAAATTTCCAAAATTTTTGGATCAGCAAATTAGTACAGTTTATTAGTTAAAGTCTCCCTTATTTCTCTACTTGATAGGTCTGACCTCTCTGTACTAAAAATCAGTCATTTCATTGTAAAAAATTCATATAATGTTCTCATTTATTTCTTTTGAAAATAGACTCACTAAGGATTCTAGAAATATAAATTATGAATCATAATTACTTTTTGTACAAATTTTAATGATTTTATAAAGTCAGAATAGGAGACTTCAAAAACAACTCTAACACTATTTCACTAAAATTCTAATATCTCATAATATAAAATTCCTTTGCCTACACTGTTTCTTTCATATGAAAATAGACTCAATAAAATTAAATTCTATATCTCATTCATTCTCTAATTCCATTTCTACTATTTTTGGTGATTTTTCAAATTCACGTCACTATTGCTGACCAAAAACTATACCATTGCAAATTTTTAGTCTTTTATAATTCTTTGTATTAATCAACATTTAAACATCCATAATACCAAACATGTTCTTAATTAGCCATTTTAATAGCAAATCATTAGCCATATCATATGAACACACTCAAAATGACTAAGCCCCTATACATGCCATAGCTTTACATGTTTCAAAGTTACATAATACCGAGATGTCTGTGGATAGTGTGAGACGAACTTTGACGTCCTGGTGATCCCCGAACTGACTTGGCGATACTATAAAAATAAGGAAAATAAAGAAAGTAAGCATAAAGCTTAGTACGTTTACAAGTAAATAAATAACATCATTTATCATAAATAATCATACTCATAAATTTCATCAAACATTAGAATTTTTACTCGCTTCTTTACTTACTCACTTACTTGTTTACTCACTTGCTTACTTAAATAACTCATGATTATAACTTACTCCTCCCTTGCTGAAATTTCTTTCTCAACTGATAACTGAGATATTCTCAATCCTTATAACTCACCTGAATTTATTATTACACTTTTATCTGAACTTTCATGTAACATGGTCTATTTACTAGCCCGTTGAATCACTTGGAATACTAAGGGTCTCCTGTCTGATAATACGTGCCAAAGCTATGTCCCAGACATTATCTTACATAGGATGTTTTCTGTACTGCCAATGCCATATCCCAGATATGGTCTTACATGGGAGTTCTCATATCGGTGCCCATGCCATGTCTCAGACATGGTCTTACGGGGGACCTCTCATCTCGGTGCCAACGCCATGTCGCAGACATGGTCTTACATGGGACCTATCATAATCTCAATGATGCCAATGCCATGTCCCAGACATGGTCTTACATGGGATCTCATTTCCTTAATGTCATGAAATTTGTATCCGATACATTCCCAATGTTTCAACGAGGATTTTATCACTGATTCTCTGTCATCTCATACTTAAGTCAACTTTAGATGCTTTCATGAAATAAATATATAATTGCTGAAAAATAACAGCATTAATAATAATTATCAAAATATTGCATTTATTTACCGTAAACTTACCTCGGTACTAAATATGATTAAATCTAGCACTTTAGTCTTCAACCTTTTTTTTTTCCCAGTCTAACTCCGAATTTCATTCTTCTTAATCTATAATAGAAAATTTATCTTATTTAATACTCACATTCATCAAAATAATCCTTGACTCAAACTTTGGAAAAATTACAATTTTGTCCTTAAACTTTTGCATAATTACACTTTTTCCCCAAAGCTTGGAAATTAAACTTCATCCCTTATTCTTACGTTTTATGACATGCTGAACATTTTTCCCTTCTATGACAACATCAAATTATCACTCTAACACTTACTTATGAACATTAGGCATTTTTACCGATTATGTCGTTTTACTCGTTTTCACTTAAAATCGTTTAGCAAAAGTTGTTTAACATAATCCCAAGCTTCATATTATACCATAAAACATCAAAATAAACACCTTTCACCTATGGGTATTTTTCCAAATATGAACCCTAGATTAAATTATTGCTAAAATAAGCTAAATCAAGTTACCTGGACTCAAAACGTAAAGAACATTAAAAACGAGGCTTGGGATCACTTACTATGGAGCTTGGAAGCTTGAAAACCCTAACTATGGCTTCCCCCTTGCTAAATTCAGCCAAAAGAAGAAGAAGAAGAGCATATTTTTCCATCTTTTCCCCTTTTTAATTCTTGTTTATTACTAAATGACTAAAATACCATTCACTTAAAAAAATCCTATTTCACTTATCTCATGTCCATTTTTGTCCACAGTTTAACCAATGGTCTAATTTCCATTTAAGGACCTCCAATTTAAAATTTCATAACAATTGGACACCTCTAACATGTAGAACTCAACTTTTGCACTTTTTATAATTTAGTCCTTTTGACTAAATTGAGTGCCCAAACGTCGAAATTTTCGAACGAAATTTTTACAAAATCATTCCGTGATATTGTAGACCATAAAAATATAATAAAATAAATTTTTTTCTTCATCGGATTTGTGGTCCCAAAACCACTGTTCCGACTAGGCTCGAAATCGAGATGTTACAATATCCATCACCAGTACATTGTACCTGCTAAATATAACACTTGCATAAAGTGTCTTCTATTGCAACACCGGTACATAGTGGTTGCTAAATATAAATGACACATAGCCACTATCGGTACATAGTACTTGCTTAATATAAATTCTAATGACATGTCATTTGTATCCTAACTATTCACTAAGTTCACATTGGCTTTAACCTGTATTCTATAACCTTTTTATCTTTATATTATTTCATCATGATAAACTTGCTCATATACATTTCATATGATATACCATTCAATTCACACATACTCATTTACCATGCTTTACAAATCAATCATTCATTTTGAATCTCGTGTCTTACCTCAATTAACCTTGTTAACTATAATGTATATATACATAAACACATATATAATTAAATTCAAATCATTATAAAAATGATAAACCTAATACGGATTTACCAAAATGTAATAGCTACTGACTCCTCAGCGATGACTACTCGATAACTTTTCCTTTCCCGCGATTATCAACCTATTAATTCGTTTCTTGATCTCTACAATAATTTAACTCAATTAACCAATTCATATATCTTAAAATATTAAAATTCATGTAATTGACCCTTTATCAATATTTTACACTTTTACTCAGAACTTTTACCTTTTATTCAATTTAGTCCCTAATCCCGGTACTTATACAATTATCACAAATTAAGTCCAAAACCAAGCTAGCCAAAATTTTTCTTATACTTATACAACCCATAATTATTGAAATTTCACAATAATTTCATGATAAATTTATTATTTTTATCAATTTAGACCCTAAACTTAAAATGTAACACCCCAAACCCAACCTAGACGTTATGGTCGTATCTAGCAATGTCACACTATAGTGCTTTTGAAACCTCGTTGTTATGTTGAAAACATTCCATGTTATTATCTTTA
Source organism: Gossypium hirsutum (assembly GCF_007990345.1). Lineage (NCBI taxonomy): Eukaryota > Viridiplantae > Streptophyta > Magnoliopsida > Malvales > Malvaceae > Gossypium > Gossypium hirsutum. Next base: position 17,921,463 of record NC_053437.1, on the reverse strand, counting down.
GTAAACCTTTGTTAGAACTTAGGAAGTCGTCTTTATTCATTTAAAACATTTGTTCTGAAACATCCCTCGTTGCGGAAGCTTTAATAAAACAGTCTAAGTGATCGTGTGTTTAGAAACTACTTTAACTTTTTGAAAATCGAATTTCCTATGACCAACATGTATAAATCCATAAAGTAAAATAAATAAATAAAAACCCAAAATTTAAAACCAAAGTCCCAGACGGTCCTTAAATTACAACCCAAATAATCAATAATAATTAAATCATAAAACGTAAATTGAAAACCATGAATTCCAAAAATTTATGCGGTCACTGCTGAGTCCTCTGTCTCACCGATCCATCTAAGTCTGGGGATTACCTGTGTACATTAAACAAAAAGGGTGAGTTTACGTAAACTCAGTGTGTAATCCCGCAGAAACAAAGAAACAACCAGTGTTCATAGTGCACAGTTGAACAGTCGTAGGCCTAAGCCCTCTTCAATATCAGTGACAGTTTGAGCTTTAGCCCATCTCAGTACAGTAAATTAGGCCTAAAGCCTTTCAGTACACTTCCTCCGAATAACAACCCCCAACCCAATGCAATGCAACATACAATGGATGATATGCTATTATGCAATTTCAGTACATATATTCGATTCAGATATTATTATGCTCAGTACAGATATCATTCAGTCAATTTTACACATTTAGGGGTCGAAGTAGTGCTTACCAACCTTATATTTAACAGTTGAATTGGGCGACCCGTGCAACCTTAAAAACATTCCGGTAAAAATGGGCCCACACGCCTATGTGTGCCCGTGTGGCCCACTCGGCCCAAATTGGCCGTGGCCGCGTGATCCATTTTTAATGTAACCCATGCTAGCTAAATATTCATATAAGTTTTCACTATTTACTTAAATGTTCATTCAAAGCTGTCTACTTGTGTCATTGTCACTAAATTATTTATATCTTGAACTACAAAATTCCAATTTAAGATTTGCTTGATTTTTTTGAAACTAGACTCAAATAAATTTCTACCATAAAATTTTTAGATTTTATAGTTTATCAAATAAGTACAGTAAAATCTTCAAATCTATCCCGATTTTCCTGTTTGATAGCTTCAACCTTTCCTTACTAAAAATTATTTATCTCTTAGTACAAAATTCGAATGATGTTTTCGTTTGTTTCTCTTGAAAATAGACTCGTTAAGGATTTAAACATATAAATTAAGCCCCTAATATTTTTTACAATTTTCGATGATTTTTCCAAAGTCAGAACAGGGGAACCCGAACCCATTCTAACATTGTCTCACAAAATTCATTATATCTCATAACTTACAATTTCATTGCTTACAATGTTTCTTCCATGAAAACCTAGACTCAATAAAATTTAATTTTGTATTTTATTCAACCTCTAACTCAATTTCCACTATTTTTGATGATTTTCCAAATTTAGACTACTGCTGTTGTCCAAAATTATTTTAATGCAGAATGTTGATTTCCAAATTTATAACACCTTTATTTCCTTTACCTACAATTTTTTGCATCATTTTCTTTTATTTCTCTTATTTCTCGACAGTAAGTAATTTTGACTTTTTACCGAATCCCATTTTCTACATTTTGGGTACACACCTGGTATCGTTTCTGATGCGTAAGCACTCCTAAGCCTCTAGAACCTCGCTTGAGTAAGCACGACTTCGCACAATCACAGCGTTGATTCAAAACTACCAGCCCATTGATTAACTCCTAAACACCAAAAAGGGATCCCCCTTTCAAAGATTAACCAAGAACAATTAACAATAGAAAAACCGTTACTTACCGAACACATGCAACCAACGATGAACAACCAAATCAATTGAAAAATAAAGAAAGAAACAGAAGGGGAAAAATAATGGAAATTTCGGTAGCAACTAGGGGAAAGAATTGGCAAAGGAGGGAAAAAAGAAGAAGAAAACGTCAAAAAAATTTTGGGTAATTAGAGAGAAAACCGAAACTCTACTTTTTTTCTGCAACAAAAGGATAATCAGATTATTTTCTGATAACCTCTCCCCCATTATCTCCTAAAATCACTCCCTATTAACCCACTAAAACACAACTACTCAGAATTTTGCCCCAACACAACTCTTACCCGAAATTGGAGCAAAAGTGTAGTCTCCACACCATCATAAAGAATTGAACACAAGATCTCCTTCACACAAACACTCCACTTATCCACCAGACCAGCAAGCCCATTCTGTTAATTATTTGCCAACTTTTACTTAAAAGCCTATTGACCAAAGACAGGGCTTATTCATAAAAATTCCAAAATTTTCCCAAATCCTGACTTGAACTTGGGACCTTTTATTCACCCAGAACACTTAACCACTAAAGCAGATACACAGTTGTGTCACACCTTCACAAGAACAAAAATAAAAATTCTGGGGCGTTACATAAAATTAACCAAAATCACTTTACAAAATAGTCATATTTAAGTATCAAGCTTATAAATCTACCATCAAACTTAAAAAACATCATTATTTCATCAGTGGCATAAATAAAAACATTTAATAGTTTTACGAATTAGTCCTTGGGTTAACTAGATTAAGCTACAACGATTTCAAAAACATAAAAATCACTAAAAACAGAATAAAAATTGATTTGCATGCAAAGCAATAGCTTGATCTAACCTCTTAAAGGTTTCTAATGGTGGTGTCGAGTGGAAATTTGAAGAATGAAGAAGATGACTTACAAAATGTCATGTTTTTCTTTTATTTAACTTATTATTTTAACATTTTAATATAAAAGTAACATATAATTAATTTATTTCTACACCAAAATTGTCCACTATGATATAATTACGGTGAAAGTACCATATAAAGCACTTTTAAATATGTTTCTATGCTTATTTAATCATTTTAAATCAATAGTAATTAAGTTTTATGACTTTTATGATTTAGTCCTTTTTCTTTAATTAACAATCAAATCACTAAAATTTTTGAATCAAACTTCAATACACCTATATAGTCACTCCATAAATATTTAATACCCATACTTCGAGTTGTTTCATGCCATAAATAAACTCAAACGCTTAAGAAATCCATTGGACAATGGGATTCACATCTCTTACAACCAACACAATCTTCTATTCTTGGAGCGGAAGCAATTTGCTTAGCTTTAAATCCATCCCAAGGTATCATTTCTAGCACATCGGCGGGGCAGGATCGGACACATTGAGTACACCCAATACGTGTATTATAAATTTTTCCTAAATGTGACACGGGATCTATAAATTTTTGAACATCATAAAATTTTAAAATAGTAAACTTGTAAATAAATATAGTTAAAAACCAAATGAATCAACGATTTACCAGAAATATTCTAATCAATTTCCTTTGGGATCAACTCATAAGAAAGGACCAATATACTCTGATTTCTTACGTTTTCGAAAACATGATGTAGATTCCAACATATTGTACATGCTAATTTAAAATGGTGAATCTTATAATTTAATATTATTAATATTACTTATTTAGAAAAGTTGATTGGTTGATATGTGTTAATTTTTTGTTACGATAAATCGAGGACACAATAGCTGATCCAATAGCTGCTTCAACAGCTGCAATAACTATAATAAAAATTGAGAAAATATTTCCTTTTAATTTCCGACTATAAAAAAATCAGAAAATGTTACAAAATTTATATTAACCGCATTCAATATAAGTTCAAACACATAAGGGCCCTAACTATATTTCGACTCGTGATCAATCCATAAATATCGATAGAAAATAAATAGGCACTCAAAACGGGTATATGTTCAAGCATCATTGACCAACTTCTTATCAATTTCGGTTCATTATTAATATGAACAATAATTCAACAGATTTGATTGACTAGAGTATAACAAAAAGAAAAGAATCTATTGGAAATATATCGAATAAACAAATTTCTATATAGACGAGCAATATTCAAATAGTGTTCAAAGAAAATGGATGCGATAAGACAGAAAAACCAAAAAAAAGGTTTAATTTTGATTGCTTGCTATTTCTAGTTAGAAAGATTTATTATTGAAGAGTCACATCAATTGCACCTATCAAAGCAACTAAAAGAATTATTGAAATGAATTCAAATGGAAGAAAAAAATCAGTTGCTAAATGAATTCCAATTTGTTGACTATTACCTATCAAATCTTGTTCTATAATTTGATTTGATCTTGTAGTCCAAATAATCCTGTACCATGATGTATCTAATATAGTACTAATTAGAGAAACAAGAATACTTGTACAAACCAACGAAGTAAGGCCATTCCCAATGGTCCATGGATTAAAATCTTTATAATATTCTGAATATTCATGAACATCACAACAAATAGGATTAAAACATTTATGGCTCCCACATAAATAAGGAGCTTGGCAGCAGCTACAAAATGATAATTTGTGAGAATATAAAATAAAGATATACAAACAAGAACTAGTCCCAATGAAAAGGCAGAATAAATTGGATTGATACGTAATACCACTCTCAGGCCTCTTAATATAAGACCCGATCCCAGAAAAACTAAAAGAAAATTGTGTATTGGTCCAGGCAAGTCCATGTGTAAAATAAAAGATAAATAATTCGAATGCTTTTTATGATCTTATTGACCCAACCAGGAATTTTTTTATGATACGTTCCTAATTGAATAAAATCCTAATCTATTAGGCGTGGATTGCTCTAAGCACAATTATTGGACAGTTTCGTTTTTGATTCTTTTTTGTTTGTTCAAAAGAAATTGGTATTTTATTTTTTGAAACTTTATATTTCAAAATAATTACAAATATATGAATATATTTTAATTTTCAATAAAAAGTAATTTGAAATTCTTATCAATCATTTAATTTGTAATTGAATTTTTATTTATTAACCAAAAGCCTCATTCTTTTTTTAATTCAAACCAAACAGTCTTTTAACTTAAACCAAAACGGAACCTTAAGAGAATGAATGAGAAATTTCTCTTTATTTTAATAGAATAGGAGGTTTACTTACTGAGTTTTTCTTTAAATTAAATTCAAAATTGTTCGAATTGTATAATCACCAATTACTGACATTGGTAAACGACCCAAAGCAATTTGATTATAATTCAATTCGTGACGGTCGTAAGTAGAAAGTTCATATTCTTCAGTCATTGATAAACAATTTGTTGGACAAAACTCAATGCAATTACCACAAAATATACAAATTTCGAAATCAATACCGTAATTAAGCAATCGTTTTTTTCGAATATCCGTTTCAAATTTTCAATCAACAACGGTAGATCTATAGGGCATACACGAACACATACTTCACAAGCAACGCATTTATCAAATTCAAAATGGATTCGTCCGTGAAAACTCTTTGATGAAAATATTTATGGGCTCGGTTTATAGAAATGAGTTCCCAATACCTCATTTTCAAATATCACTTGAACTTAACTATTCATTCAAATAACAAAAATTATCAACTCAACATTCAATATACTACTATATTTGACTCGTAAATATTAAATAATAATATTTATGGACACACTCGTCAGATTTATAGTTCCGAAATCACTATTTTTGACACCACGAGAAAATGGGCTGTTACGTTTTTTTTTCTTTTGAAATATATTTTTTTGATTCATTTAATCATCCATAGTTAGTTTTCAATAATTTTTTTATTGGGTTTCATATTTTCTCTATCTTATTATTTACTTAAATTGAAATATAATATTTTATTAGATTGAGTTATACTAAATGCTAATCAATTGTCAAATGTCTATCAAAGATATTTTTAAAAGATTTTTTATTTCTCTTGAAAAGGAAATAATTTTGACCTTTATGTAAATAGTAAAATTTTTTATATTAATGACTTATCTTAATAAACAAATAGCTACTCTATCATGATATTTTATGAGAAATATCAAGATATTTATAGCAATAGATTTTAAAAAATGACACTTTTTTAAGTCCATTGCATTTTATGAGAAATATTTTGATTTTTATTAAATTATATTATGATGTTATAATTTTGTCTTCAAATATTTAGTGGTTATACATATACATGCCTATACATTTTGTGCATCAAAGTTGTAAATAAACCAACCTACAATATGAGATTGGATTTTGATGATGATTCCAATTAAAAATTAAATTAATATTAAATTAAGCTTAATTAAAAGTAAAACATGTTTAATTTAATTAATCAAGGTTAATTAGTAATTAACTATAGTATAAATATCAAGTAAGTGGAGAAAAGATGCTACTCATCACCTTTTCCACCATTACTGGAAGAAACAAATAAAGAAAACACTATTTTTGAAGCTTGAGCGTTCGACCATCTATTTAAGTAAGTCCTTCAATAATTTTTCTTTGATTTTTATGGAAATTGAATAATGGGAGCTTGATTTAGCTATACCATGCATCAATTTATTCAATTGTTGAGATTTTAGTAAATTTTTATTGTTGAGAAATTGAATAATTAAGCTTGAAATTGATAGAAATTAAGTTCAGATTATGAAAAGAACTAAATTGTAAAGCTGGATGAGCTTAGTTGTTAACTTTGTTACATTAGGGACCAAATTGAATAAAATGAAAACCTGTTATGAAATTATGCTAGGAATAAAAAAGATAGGGTCTTTAATGAGTAAATATGAAATTAGATTTTAATCTGAAGCTATATATATCGAAAGTTACGCTTGTCCTGAGTTTAGAAATTAAATTGAATAAAATGAAAAATATGCTTGACTTTATGTTTGAATGTGAATTGGATGAAAATTTATGTTATTTATTTGTTGTATGATTATACGTAGCTAAAAATGACGCTAAGTGTCGTGAGGGAAATGAAAAGCGATGGTCATTGACGAGTGTGCGAGATCTCGGTTTGTACTTTTATGCTTCGGGATCATTCCATTTATATGCATACATATACATGTTTGTTGCATATTAATTATTAAGGTAAGACCATTACTTGTCTTAAATTGAATTGTGTGACGATGTTGAGTATCAAGATTGTGAATTGGATTGAGAGTAGTAGAAACGAGTATGCTACGAACTTTTAAGTGACAGGTTATATGTGATATGAATTGTCGATTGCAATGGTATAGAACTATGACATTGATTTATGTATAATATATATGATGACTTCAAATGTTGAGTATTAGATTGGATTGAATGTAGCATAAACGAGATTGATATGAACTATGAGATGTGGATATGATGTATATTTGGTTAAATGGCAGGTTGAAATGAAAGAGAATTGAAATTGTAGTAGTTTGTCAAGGAAGTCTCGATATCACCTTTAGATGTCTCAACACCAACACCCATCATTGCAACATCCCCAGTTTGAGGTCGCGACGTCGAATCGATAAAGTTTTAGAAATTTTACAATTTGGTTCTCAGGTTGGAAAACTTGCTTACTGTTTTGAAGGTCGCAACACCACAACCTTGATGTTGTGACACCGACCTAAAATGTTTGAAAATCTTGCAATTTGGTTCCAATTTGACCATGGGTTAGAAAGTGAGCTTTTGTAAGCTTGTATATGGTCTAAAAATGATTATATATCGTATTATACATATGTAATTTTCATATTTAAATGTCTAATGATTAAACTTGTGTATAATCGATCATAGTTACTTCGACAAAGATGTGGCATCCCGTGTAACCTCCCAACCCTTTCTAGACGTTAGATCCAAATTTGGGAGATTACATTGGCCATCGAGATGGCCTAGTATGATCAGAGTTTATAAAATAGTTAATTTAAAACATTTGTTCATTTTAGAAGAAAATTTAGTCTACTTTCATTAATAAAACACACAAGTTATCAAAAACCGATTTAATTTAACTTTCCTAAGTAACAGTGACTTTTTAAAGAAAAACTTACTTAATTTTTCCATTTATTTACTACTTACAACTTTTAATTTTAATCGACAACGAAAAAGTGATTTTTTACTTAGTTATAATAAATCTATATTTCATTCCTTAATTAAATAAAAACCATATTTTAAAATTAAGTTAAATGTTATGTATGCTAAATAAACCCTAAATATGAGTCCCATGCCACAATATAAATAAAACAATACAGTTCCAAAATAACAGAAATTATAATAACAAGCCTAATAATACTTTTTGGGCCTTCCATATGCCAAGTTCACATCCTAACCTGGTGGGTTATGTGTAAAGATGGAAATTAAAAAGGGAGTGAGCTACGAGCTCAGTGTGAATTTAGTTACAAGAAAATTAGAATAAAACAACAAACAAACAAATCACATGGATTAACAATTTTGAGACTAAACATAACCATAAAACACATCAGATTAATGGTTTTTCACATAAAACACTTCTCTTTACTTTTTCGGTATTCATAGTTTTATATGCACGTACTTATGAATACAATGCAGTTTCAAATTAACAAAAATGTCCCACCCAACTCTAGTACACACCTCACTTATGAGTTCCCAGAACTCATTTACCATATCACTCCGGGTTGTGGACGAGCCACCACTGATTTGTAGTTAAACTGCCACTTTGTAAAGAAAAATGCAGGTAAACCACTAGTACTTTAGATAAAAACATTTTTAGTTCCTGTCACTTGTTGTGAGTGCACAACATGGTTGCGGATTAAACAAACTGCCACTAGGTTTGTCAACGAGCCACATGTTTGTAGTTATTGACACTTGTTGTAAGTATATAACATGGTTGCAAATTAAACAAACTGCCACTAGGTTGTGAGTGCACAACATATTTGAAAATTAAATGAACTGCCACTGAGTTTTTGTGGACGAGCCACCACTTGTTTGTAGATTTAATAAACTGTCACTCTTCCTACGTACAATGTCCCGCCCGATGCAATTCACTATGTCATGCTATTTAACAAATCAAAACTAGTAGTAGTCATGTAACATGTACTCAATTCATCACTAATGTTAAACATGTTTATCATGTTCTTCGCAAGGCGGTAACAATATTATCACTTGCAATTTAATAGTTTAACTTTATCAGAAAACACATAACATTCATGTATCATGCGATGTAACAAGAGCACTTAAGGTAATAAACACTAATTTCAGAATTCACCCAATATCAAGGACCTAACTTAGCAAGGATAAACTTAAAAAACAATTCAGGGAATGTATAAGGATTAAACTAAACATATCATACTTTTACATAATATTAATAATTTCAATCAATCATGGATTCTAGCCTAAATTATTATGTTAGGGACTTAATTGAACAAAATAAAACACTAAAAATAGATCAAAAATCAATTTAGGACTAAACGGAATAAATCATAAAATTCTAGGCAAAACTATAAAATTTGAAAAATTAGGGCATATGGTTGTGTGACTAAGTCGTGTGAGATGCCTCAGGCTGTGTGGAAGGGTTACACGGCTATGTAAAAGACTGAGGACGTGTGGTTTACGAACTACACTAGGGTTTCTAGGGCATATGGTTGTGTGGTCCACCAGTTTGGCCTTTATCCTAGGCACGATATTTGCTCAATTTGCTTGTAAAAGAACACACAACTTTCATTGGGAGATCGAGCGATGTCCCTCTCATTCAAATCTGATCTGGGTACCTAAAATGGGTCCTTCAAACGAGAAAATCAGACAGATTAACAATGGGTATCAAGGTTTGTCAGGATTATCGAAGAATTTAGTGAGAATCGAGAAAAATCGTTCAATCGATCACAAGATTAGCATTGGATAGAAATTATATAAAAATTTGGGATCTAATCGAGGTAAACGAGATGTACTTACCGGTTTTTGGCAAGGATCGAGATTCTATTGATGATATTCTAAAATCGGTGGAAAGAATAATTTGATGAAAAATGTTTTAAATCGGGAAAGCAAAATAATTATCAATAATTAAGATAAAAATACAATGTAAAGAGAAAATAAATAAAAAAATATTGAGAGAAATTTTATTAGGATTTGAGGAAAAGAAGATAAAAAGATGGTGGAATTCTAGTTCAAATAGGAGTAGGAAGGACTAAATAGCTAGGGTTTTCTAACTTTGAGGGGTTTCATGGTAAATTATCCAATTTGGTCGAAATTAAAATGGGAATAGGGAAGGGTGGGGTGATTTTAAGCTTAGGAAAGAAAGGAAGTAAGGAGAATGCTTAACCATTTGGTTGTTGCCCACACTTATTTATTTTCTACTTCATTTAATATATATTCTAGAGTGACTTTCATCCTAATTTGCTAGAAATTAAAAGAAAATAAATGGGAGAGGTGTGGATAGAACCTAGAACCTCTAAAGCATGCACTAACAACTTAACCAATAGGCCTATTCAATTATTTAGTTATTCATTTCATCTAACCCCCTATATTTTAGGGTGTTACGTCTCGTAGCTGAACTCGACAATCGGGTCAGGTATGAGGTGTTACATAATGTCTAGCAATGGCAGCAATGTTCGAAATTGGCCCATTCGAGGTCAAAACATTGGAGATTGATTTGTATATACAAGACCTATATTGATAAATAAAATTGGTCTATTAGTATAGACAATTCTATATCATCGATAACAAAATGTGTCCATATAGATTCGCAATATATTGATGGATAAAGTAATATGTTGATATAAATATACTTGTATTGACAAAATTTGATTGTCAGTAAGAGTAGGAGTCGGTATATGACAAATTATTTGTAGTGGTTTTGTTTTCTAATTTCACCATCCACTTGCTCAACTTGACATGATCAAAAAAGTTCTTTCATCAATCAAAACCTGTGTTTCCAAAATCAGACCAGATCAGCTGATTGACTGGGAATCGGTCCGGAGATAGGGGTTGTATCAATTGACTCACAAACCAATACAAATGAGTTGAACTGAGCTAAAAATCTGGTTGAGCCAAATTTTCTCTATTTCTAATTTTTATATTTTTAATAGTTTTTTTAAAAATATATAAAGAAATATTTTTTTTGTCTTTTTTGCTACATGAAAATTTTTTATTGGTTATCTTTTTTTAAATAGACTTCTCGGTTTGACTAACGATAGAGGTAACAATTGGGGGGGGGGAATAGTTTAGGTACCAATTGTAGCAAATAATAATACCAAAATAGAAAAAACGACATAGTCTAGGTAACAATTTTTGGGTTAAACTTTTTTTTATAAAAAAAATAGACTTAATGGATTGACTAACAAAGGTACCAACTTGGGGAAAAAAATTAGTTTAGGTATCAATTTGTGAGTTAAGCCTATACTTAATAGTTGTAAATTTGGTTAATTTAGTTTAAACTACTTTAAATTTCAAAACTGAAACCGAATGACAACGTAAAATCAACCAATCTCCTAGCTCGACCTTAATGCATATATATATATAATCTTAATATATTATATATTATATGATATGATATAGTATTAGATAATCTAGTAGGAGGGCTAACTTTTAAATGTACGAAGAGTATAGGGACATAGAGCATATTTCAACTAGTATAATAAAAAACAATATTATATAATAATTAATATATTATGTACTACTATTATAGTATGTGATATGGTATTACATTATGTAGTAATATATTTTAAAACTATTCATACATATATAAATATTAATTTGTCCAAAACCAAAACAAAATTTACGAACTAATTTGTTTGAATTGGCTTGACTTGGTCGGTTAGTCGATTTTTATAGCTAACTATAATAAATAATATACTATTACATAATATAATAATATAGTATATAACTAACACTAAAACTTTCTATACACATATATAACTATTGTTATATTATAGATTATAATAAAAGATATAGTATCAATAATTATGTGTAATTTAGTATATTACAATACATGTCTATAACTAGTAATATATAAAATATTATTAAAATTTTAATATCTTAATAAAATATTATTTTTATTAAATTAGATTTTGAATTGGGCTTTAAATTTTACATATTGTATTTGGGTATTGGGTTTATTATTATTATTATTATTTTGGACTTTAGATTTGGGCTATAAATAGTTTATTTTGACTTTGGGTAATAATGAGTATATTATTTGGGTTTGGGCTTAATATGTTATATTTGGGTTTTGTAATAAGTATTTTAGGATTTGCATAATGATAAATTTGGCATTTAACATTTACATTTTTTTTGTCAATTTGGCTATTATTCCTTTTTTTTTTGAACTAAAATTGCCTTTCAGCCTTTTAGAAAAGAGTTTAAATTTTTTTTAACGAGAATGTTGACTAAAACTTTAAGTTTTTAATGATATTGGCATGGCAACCTACATGACAATTCACATGTACTTCATCGTGACATGACAATATTTGTTTATACTCAATGAATAATTTAAAAATTATAAAAAATAAAAATAAAAATAAAAATAAAAATAAAAATAAATTAAAAAAGTTCACAAAATTTCAAAAAATTAGCATGAAGGATTGTCATGCGGGCTTGCATGTTTAAAAATTTAACATTTTGGTTAGCATTTCTGTTTAAAAAAAACAACAAATCGATTCTTTTTGAAAGGTTGATAGTCAAATTTGATTCTTTTTAAAAGGTTGAGGACCAAGTTTAGCTCAAAGAAAAAATAAGAGCCAAATTGACAAAAATGTAAACGTTAAGAGATTAATTTGTCATTATGCCTTTGGAACATGAATATTGGGTTCATAAATTTAGTAAGAAAGATAAAAGTTATTCAATTGTCAATGTAATTTAATAATAAACAATAAAATATATTTTCGTCAATCCATATACATATATATAATAAATTTTGCATACAATTAGCAATTTAATCATTTTATACAAAAGAACTCTATTAAATATATATAATTTATGCCTTTTATAAGTCAAATATGAATTGCATTGTCATCATATATAAGTAAAATGAATTATTACAATCGAAATTAATATATATGATACAATATTAAGGGTAATGGATGGGGATAACACAGTTTAAACCCATTGCAAACGAATGCTTGATAAAAGTTTTAACTACCAGAGCATTCAAGTCAAGACAAAATTAAAATATTTGAACTCGCCTAGCTTGATTCGAGCTCGGATCTAAAAGAGCCCAAAAAGAAAATTTGAACTCAAACTTTGAATTAGATATAACAGCCCGTTTTCAATGAAATCAGAACAGTGGTTTTGGGACCACAAATCCGAGTCCGCAAGAAAAATTATTTTAATATTATTGCATGGTCTACATTATGATAGGAATGTCTTAAGAAAATTTTGTTAAGAAAATTTTACCGATTACATGTCTAATTAGATGGAAACGACCAAATTGCATAAAATGCAAAAGTTAAATTCTAGTAGCTATAAGTATCAAATAACTATGGAATTCAAAATTTGAGGTCCTTATATGGAAAATAGACCATTAAAAGGAGTTAGTAGATAAGTATGATGATTCATCCATGAAAAATTAGATAAAAAAAGGATGAAATTGGAAAGAGAAAAGATAAAAAGATGATAAATAATAAAATAATGAAAATATCATCATATTATCATATTTCCTAAATTATTTTACATGAAAACCCTAGTTAGAAGAGCTTGAAGGTAGCAAGCTTATTTGGTTCAATTAGGTGAGTATTCAAGCCTCGTTTTTAGTAATTTTTATATTTCCAATATCGTAATAGCTTAGTTTAGCTATCTCGGGGATTAATTTGTAAATTTATCAAAGTCCTAAGGTTTTTACATGGATGAATATAGTTGAATTATGAAGTTTTATGATAGAAAATGAAAGGTTGTTGATAGATAAACAACTTTTGTAAAGTGAATTTTGATGAAATTATGATTTATAGACTAAATTGAAAATATGTAACATTCATGGAAAAATTCTAAATTTTATGAAATACATGGGCTGCTAATGTTACATGTAAAAATCGGCTAGGCTTGGAATAATGATTAAATTGCGTGAATTTCATTTTTCGAGCCTAGGGACAAAATCATAATTAAATGAAAGTATAGGGGAAAATGATAATATTTCCAAATATGTGAATTGAATATGAATTGATGTTAAATTCATTTATATAGATTCGGATAGACCAAATACGGAGTTAGAATGAGGAAAAGAGAAAGTATCGGATTAGTAGATAACAAATACACGAACACTTGTCGAGGTAAGTCCGTGTAACTAAATTGTGTATATTTATATGTTTGAATTGCATGTTTAATATGTGAATTGTATAAATGTCATATATATGAAATTGATCACATATTTGATAATGCTCGATAAATATTAAGTCCCATTTGGATAAATGAGATTCGATGGATACAGGGTTCCAGAATTGGTTGTGGTCTTGCATATGTTGCAGACATACCATAGCTCGAAAGAGCGTCCCGTTATTAGCCCTCATGAGCACCCCAATATATGGCTCTCACGAGCTTCCCATTATATGGTTCTTGTGAGCTTTCCGTTAATAGCTCTTCGGAGCATCTCGATTGGTTGTGATCCTACATGTGCTGTGGACACACTGCAACTCTTATAAGCGTCCCGATATATATCTTTTCGGAGCTTCCCGATATTAGCTCGCTTGAACCTTCCCAATATTGGCTTGTATGAGCTCCCGTTAATGGCTCTCTGGAGCTTCCCGGTACATGGCTCAAATGAGCTTTCCATTATATGGCTCGGAAGAGCTTTCCGTTTATGTGCTCTTATGAGCATTCCCGAATATGAATTGACAGATTACAGACTTGTACACTTCGTGTGTACTTTTCGTGTATCCATCGATATTTTAAATAATTCAACGGGCAATGTTTTGATATAAGAAAAATATGAATTCGATACCGATACGAAATGTTATTTGAATATACATGAAAATTTCATGGAAATGATAGTACATGATATATGGAAATTATAAGATGAGTGATGCATGCATGAGACTTGTTGGTAAATTTATTCATCCATGATTATGGATTATTATATGAGATTACTTGGCTAACATGTTGAGGATATGTGTTTAGGGTTTCTGCCAAGTTGTTGGAATATATTTTGTATGCTTACCTTATATGTGAAATAATGGTAAGTTGAATTCCTGTTATACGAACTTACTAAGCTTTAAAGCTTACTCTGTTTTATTTTTCCATGTTTTATAGTATTTGGAAGCTCGTTGGGTTGGAAGCTTGGCGGAGATCACTCACACTATCCATCGGCTCATTTCGGTATATTTAGTAAATCAACTTTGGTTATAATGGCATGTATAGGTTAACTTGGCCAATGTTGGCATATAAATATTTTGGTTGTAAATAGCCATTGGAATGACTTGTGATAAACATGTTTTGATGTATATATAAGAGATTATGTCATGTTTGATATGAGTGTTTAGTATGGTTGATTGATAGAATCATATTGATATATTGATGATTAAATTGAGTTAGCATATTCGGTAAAATATGCATATATGTGAATTTGGTAAGTTAGGTAAGTTTGTATACTTGGTTATAAGAGGTATTATATCTTGTATAAGACTTGATATTGGCTTGGCTTGAATGTTTTGTATTGGATTGGCTTGAATGTTTTGTATTGGCTTGAGAATATGTTTAAGTGTTTATGTAGGTGGAAGGCAAATTTGGGTGAGAAATATGGCTTAGAAATGGCCTTATTTCGTCCACACAGGCAGAGGCACGGACGTTGCCTTAGCTGTGTATAACACACGACCTAGCACACGGGCGTGTGTTTTGGCCGTGTGTCTCCTGCATCTTTAAAATTCAAAACAGAATGTTCAGAATTGATCACACGGCCTGACACACGGGCGTGTGGCTTGGTCGTGTGACCCCTACACCTATTTAATAGAAATCTTTATGTTCATACGACCTAGTACACGTGCGTGTGACTTGGACGTGTGACCCAAGTCAAAGAGTTACATAGATATGGGCACGGGCTGGGACACGGCCGTGTGTCCCTTACACCTTAGAAAAATTTGAAATTTTGCGAAAAATTCTCTGAGTACCCGATTTAGTCCTAACTTGTTTCTAATGTATGTTTTGGGCCTCGAGGGCTCATATAAGGGACATTATGATAGAATTTTGGTATGAATGCTATGTGATATGAAATGTCTATTTACTTGATTTGTAAATTCCGGTAATGCTTCGTATCCTTATTTTGGTGATAGATATGGGTTGGGGGTGTTACATTAAAGGTGCTCATGGGCCGGGCCAAGCCCAACTAAAAATTTAGGCCTGTTTGCTAGGCCTGGGCTCAGCCCAAAAATGGGCCTAGAATCTTGCCCAAGCCCGACCCGAATAAAAATGCTAAAGCCCAGGCTCGACCCGCCCGTATTATTTTTTATAAAATTTTTAAATATATATATAGTACATCAAAAATACTAAAAATAATAAAATAAATATTTCCCAAAAAATTGAAAATAAAATTAAAAAAATACGTATACTTAACTAACACTAAGATAGATGTAACTTAACAAGCAAATGCCTCTAAAATAATAATAAAATTAATAATAAAACAAGTGTTATATAATATCCAAACAAGAACGACAAAATAGTAGTAACATAATAGTGAAATGGTAGCAAAATAGAAAGAAAACGACAAGAAAACAACATTAAAACAACAAAAAAATAGTAGAATTTTTTTGTCCTTTAGTGAATTTGGGCTGGGCCAGGCCCGGACTAAAATGCCTTACCTGAGGCTTGACCCGTTTTATAAACGGGCCTTATATTTTTACTCAAACCCATTATTTAAGTCTATATTTTTATCAAAATCCTCTTACTTTTCTGGCGGGACTTTAAATCTAAAAATTCACCATTCCAACCGATCCGAATTCAGTCGTTTGCCACTTCTAATGTGGAGGTAACAAAATAGGTGGTAATTTGAGAATAGAAAAATTGATTATAAATATTGGTTGAACATTTGAATATTATATCCGTGAAATGTATGGAACGATTATACTGACATTTGATTCTCAATAATAATTATCTTTGGATAGCAGCACTTTAGGCAAAGGGTACAGCCAAGCTTGGACACATGTCAAGGTGCAAAAGCATACATCCTTTTCCTACATGTTTGTCTAAATCTTGTTGTTGATTGAGAAAGAAAGTGGATGACATCTGTGTTGTGTTTGTCAATCGTTATCTTTATGATGGATTTTAGATTTTCATGGTTTGAACAGCAAAGTACTTTCCATTTTGGAACACCTTGTACTTACTATAATTGCCACTACAGCTGCTGGATCGCATATTTTGGGCGGCTTCCAACACATAACCAATACTCAAAATACAGACAGCCTCCATATCTGACCATCATCATCGGGTATGGGGTTTCTTTCAAAACAAACCATATAATATATGAATCTACATCTTTTATATATATATTATACCCCTTTTTGTAGAGAAACAGAAAACGATGAAGAGAGGAGCCACTCGGTTTTGAAGTTGGTACAGGATTCTTCTCACTTTCCCATCAAACACCCATGTGATGCGTGATTATTTTAACCAGAATAAATACAGACAAAAAATCAATATTAAGGCAACCTTTTCCCCCGTATAATCCGGGTTTGTAACGTGCTTCAGGCTTTCTCTTAAACTAGGTAATTGTAGCTAAATTGGACCTTAATTTCATTGGAGATCTAGGCAGCTGTTAACTTCACTCCTACCCCAAACATGTGTATCATGTCTGAATATGAAAAAGATAGAAACTTTTGATATAACTCGGAATCTTTGTTTGGTTTTCTTCCCATTGTCATATGCTAACCTGGCATCTTTCTGTCTCTATCCTTAGTATTGTGAATTGATTTGAAACATCTTGTATACATGCTTGCTAGGATTATATTATACAATTTCATGCAAACAACGAAGTTGATATGAGGATATATAATTTTATTCTTAATTAATTATTTCTATAAAACTTAAAACTACAAAATTATATTTAAAAGCTGATATAAGCATATTGTACTTTTAAAAAAATATTTCAATTTTAAAATAATAATATTATTAAGAACAATTAAACTCTATGAATCATAAATTTAACGCTAAAGATGCCTTAATTATTAAAAAAAATTCTTACATCATTATGGATATATTGATAAACAAGATGGTTTGCTTGACAAAATTCCAAAAGTAACGACGCAGAAAGAATAAGTTAAATCCATTCGAATATCTTATTGCAATCTTTTGACCTAATTGGAGGCCAAAGAAGGCATATTTCCAATCATTTTCAATCATTTGATGCAATAATGATTAAAATGAATTATACATAATGGGAAATTATTAGTAGTTTCAAGTAATGTTTTGACACCTAACCCTCGACCCACCATAAATTGTCCTTCAAATATAAACAATCCCCTCAAAAGGTCACAAAATCTATCATTAGTTGTTAGCTAATTTCTATTAAAATCATCAATTCTGAAAGATATCAGAAGAAAAGACAGTTAGAGAATCGTGGAAACTGCTAATTAGACAGCTAGCAATTATATGTTCTTTTTTAAACTTCTTTTAAAAATAATAGCTTTGAGGTCACTTCGAGATTTTGTAACACTGATATGATTATTTATGTCTATGATTTTGGATTTTGGTTTGCCTTCTATTTTAATGCACGGTAAAAATACATTCCTTCTACCGTAAATTAAAAGAAAATTAGGCTTTTTTATTTCAATTTTGTAAAAAAAAAAGATAATTCCAAATATATGGGATATTTGGAATTAGATTTCTCAAAATATGAGACACTTATAGGTGTTAAGATTTTTTTAATTATTTTTCATGAGAATCCTAAAAAAGAAAATTCTAAAGTTCAAACATTTAGTGATGATGATATGGTTCTATACTGATATTGATATTAAAAGGTATCGATGTCGTGTTAATATATTTTTAAGATTCTCTTAGGACCTTATACTTAGCAACTACAAATCTGACATGAGATATGTTGCAAATGGAAAGTTCCTAGGTTGCAATGGGGAGAGCTTCCATACTCAATAGTGGGTTATGCTAGGATCCTCCATTGAAAGAAGTAATAAAAGGAGTTAGAAGCAGAGGAGGAAGAAAGTTTGAGGTCACCTACGTGTGTGGTGCTTGGCTAAGGGCCTTTAGATGATGGCAATGGGTCGCTATTGGTGACCTGTCGACTCCTTATACTCTTCTTATTCTTCTAGGGGTGAAATCACAGGGTAGGTTAGAGGAGAGACTAGGAAGGCCCTAAGGCTGATGTGGTAGGCATCAAGGTGACTGTAAAGGGACCTTAAGGGGGCCTACAGACTCCTCAAACTCATTGGAGGAAAGGATTATTGGTACTTAGGGTATCTTGTAATGACAAGCTTAAAAAGTGCAGGGGAGGCAAGCGTGGACGGGTAATGTGGACTCTTTGGACCATTCTTAGTCTTAAGAAGTTGTAACTCTGAGACTAATGAAAAAGAGGACCGTGAAGACCTTAAGGGATATGCGTGCTAAGCACCAAAAGAGTTATAAAAGGACTTTGAGGCAGCCTATGGGATCATTTAAGAGGAAGGAATCAAAATAAATTTGTTTAAGGTTTCGAGGTAAAAGAAAACCTTAGGTGATAAGAGAGTCTTGCGAAACTTAAGCCCAAGGTTAGACATTGGAGAGCCTTTGGGCTGGAAAGGCTTAATAAGAGGGACAAAATTGGACAAAAAGGGTAGTCTTTGTCCACCCGGTCCACCAATCACCCAAGGCATGTGTGGGGGCAATTTTGGTAACAAAAACCCATCAGCTTTCAACCTAAAAAGCCAAAATTGGTTGAGGAGGAGACACACACACATTAGCTTAGTTTTAGCCTTAGTTTTCTCTTACTTTTTCTGCATTTACTTCTTCTTCTTAATTTTCTTAGTGTGAGTTAAGTTAGTTATCACTATAGCTTAGGTGTATTTACACTTTCAATCCCTGTACCTTGGTTGCAAGACATTTTTAGCTTTAATTTAATGTATTTCAATTTTTCACTTTAAATATGTTAATTTATTTACTTTTATGTTTATTGCTTTAGATTTTCTTGTTAAATGCTTTTAGTTTCATGTTCTTTAAGTTTTCTTGTATAAAAATCTCAATTTTTATTTTTTCCTTAAGCTTTACTTTAATGGCTTCTTTGCTTTTCATTTCTATGTTCATTATCTTTCTTTTCAGCATGAGTAGCTAAATCTAAAACGGGGTTGGTTGATGGAGATGTGGGCAAGCTAATTTTTGGACAAAAGACTAAATCGTAATAAATTAGACTAAATCGAATAGATCTAAAAGCTTAGGAAGTGACACCCCTATAGGAATATCTACGCAAGTGAGACCAAAAGGCAATCTTGTTGCGCACCTGTTCATTAGTCTTGAATTAACCGGTGAGATCAAGTGATAAATCAGATTAATTCATCTAAGTTGGTAAAATTAAGATTGAAATGTAAAATGGAGTCACTTAGTAATTTAAGTGATTTAAGTCCCATATTCGAGGATCGGTGAACCATGTCAAAATAAACCAACCACCACTACTCATTTATTTGGTTAGTTTCTTAGTTTTATACTTTGTGCAATTTAGTCCTTAGATTAGCATATTTAATTTTCTTGCAAAATTTTCTTGTTATGGTTTGTCGTCAATAGTCGCTTAGACTCTATCGTGTATGCTATTTATTGCTTATTCGCTATCTCTTTGGGTTCGATCGTTGGAATACTCTGGTGTTCCTTTGTAACATGATAAATATTATAATTGACATGTATGCTTGCAGCAAAATCGCCCTTATGAAATTGTTTTATAAAATTGTTTATTTTATGTACACATGCGAACGCGATCACTAAGTCCTCCAGAATCCTCTCTGATGACTCCATCCAATACTCAGCTACAATGGGAGTCGTACCAGGAATGCCTTTGAACGTTTTTGCCCCATTCGATTAGAGTCTTTTAGCAACAGACCCACAACTCCTCAATCTAGTTTGGGCTTTAGCAACCTTTTCAACACTATAGCATTACCTACATCACGGCCTCATCGCTGTTCTCATAACCTCCACTACCATTGGTAATGGATTTTTCGACATACTCCTCCTCATAAACCGGGTTCTCACCTTAAACAGTGGGCGGCTTTACGGGTGCAACCGTACATGGCCTTCCCCTACCACGTCTACCTTGTAACACCCTAAAATAGGGCCTAGGAATTTTAGGGGTATTTTCAGAATTTTGGCCTTCGAGTGTTCGAAATTTTGTGACATGGCATTTCGATAATGTTTTCAATTATGGTTTTTATAAAATTAAATTAATTTTTGAAAATAAGTTTTAAATACCTTTAATTTTAAAAGTATGACTGATTTGTAAAAGAGTCAAAATTGAGAGTTTTTATAAAGCAATTTAACCAAATGTCCAAAATCAACCTAAAGATCTCATTTTCCAAATAGTTTTCACGTTAACTTCTCCTCCCCATATTTGTGTCATCCATTTGTTTTCTCTTTACTCTCCCAATCAATTTTTACTTCCAATTCCTAATCCTTTTTCTATCACCTTTGTACCTTAAACCTCTATAAAAAGACCAAGAAAAACACCAAAAAATACCATAGATGAAACTATTTAACCATAGCTTTTGAGGTTTTCGAGTTTTTGATCAAACGCTCAATTTTTTGTCATCTAAGGTAACGATTTAACTCCTAAATAGTTTTAAATGTTATTTAGTCTTTAAAATTAAGATTTTAGCTATTAAATTACATGTTTTAAATAAAAGCCAAAAATTGGGTCGCTAATGATGGATTTTGGGATTTTGCATAAAAACATGGTTTAAAAATGTTTTCAATCATTTTTGACATGATTAAGAGGTTTCTAAAGTTAATTTGAAGTTTCATTAAATATTTCTTGAGTTTTAATGAATTTTCAAAAAATAGCCACAAAACATGTTGAAAAAGTCAATACTATGAATTGAGTATTTTATTGTAGTTTAAAGGTTGAGAATTAGTCGTACGTGAATTATAAGATGAAAAGAATTGGTTTTAGGTGAAAAGATTATGTATAGATCGAGATATTCGAATTTAAGGTTTGTTATGTTATAAGTTTCTGTTACATGAGAATATAGCTTAGGCTTATGTTTTTGATTATTTGTGGTGAGTTCTTAGCTGATTATTGAATGCATTTTTGTGTTGAAGTTCCGTATTCGGTAGGACCTTCTATGAGTAGAGATAAAGGTAAGGAAAAGTTAGCTTGAGCTTTCGGTTTTTCGACGAAAGCATAATTGGTGAGTATTTTGAATAATTTCTTGAGGACATGATTCGATGTGTTATTTAGGAATTTGGTAGTAGCCTAAACTCCTACTCTAAATTTCGAGTGTAAGCTTTCTCATACCTATGTTATCTTGTGAACTATGTGCTTATGTACTTTTGAATATTCGAATTGGGATGAGATGCTATAACATGTGATTTTTGGTTATGTTAACTGTTGTGAAAGTGAAAATGTGTACATGATATGTATATGTTAAATGTTAGTGACAGTGTTTTGCTAAAGATGCAAATATGCAGTGATAGTACACGGATAATCGATAAGTGATATGTGTTTGATTTCGGATATTTTGGCCTTGTGATCTTGAAACCGTTGGATATAGTTGGCATGCCATAAGATTGTGAGTACTCACTTACATGTACAATGATTTTGGGCGTTGAGGCCTTAGGACATGTTGGAGGGATAAGGGAACGTAAGCTAAGTTCCATTCAACGGGACATGTAAGGGGAAATAAGGAGAGTGTTAGCTTTACGCTTCACTTTTGGGACACGTTTGACTCTATGAGTTTATGTTTGGTATGTTGGAGATTCGTGTATCCGATGAGTGATGATAGAGCACACTTTTATGTTTCATAGCTCAAGTGCCAAATTATCTTAAAATGTATATATGTGTAATGTGAATGTATGCCTAAATAAGTATGTGACCATTATGTAATTTATCTATAAAGATGTTTTGAATATTATGATATATTTTTGAATATTAGGTGATTATATGTGTAATAGGATATATGCTTTTAAGTGAATATGTTACCATGTAAAAGAACTAGAAATAATGCATGAGGAAGTATAAAATGACACTAGAGTTGGAACTGTTGAGGTTATGCTATATGGTTGTTTCATTGATGCTTGATGAATTGTTTGCATTGTGGTTATTCTAAGCATTCACGGAGCTTGTTAAGCTCACCCATTCCTTTTAAACCATTGCAATTTAGTAGTTTGTCGGTGTGAGTGGTGTGGTTCTGAGAGGTGATCCAAGCAAGACTTTGCATTATTTCGTAGGTGTTCTATATTTATGTTTTAGGGAATAAGGCAATGTGGTAGACTTGTTTAATGTTTTGATGTGTTTGGACTATTTTTCAATTTTGCTTTTGTTTTCCTTTTAGAGGTTTATGAGTTTGTATATTTGTTTAGGTTTATGAATATTGATGGCATGATGATACTTGCTCGAACACGTTTTTGGTATTTTGAACTATTTATTAAGCCGTTTCGATGGTTATTTGACTTAGTAGTTGACACTTGATGATTAGAAACATATTTGGAATGGATAATGTTGTGTTTTATGTTCAGAGGCAGAGGTATCGATATTCAAGTTTTTAAAATTGATACCTCTTTGTTTTGAAACATGCAGGGAGTCAGAATAGAGATTTAGTATCAATACCTTTGCTCGAGTATCGATACTCGGGATTAAATTATCGATATTTCATGACAGGTACTAATAATTTTCGAGACTTTGGGTTTTTAATCGAGAAACAAAATGCAAGTTTGGTATCGTTTTTCCAGATGGTGTCGGTTCCACTTAGAGAAAATATCGATACCCTAGTGTCAGTATCGATACCTACATGACAGTTTTGAGATTTTGTTAAATGGACATTATGCATTTTTAATTATTATTATAAGACCATTTGATGTATGGTTAGCATGTAACATTGATAAATAACAAGTATAATTGACTTAAAACCTATATGAATACTAAGATGGACTATGCTTCGTTTAGATTGAACTTTTACTTGTTGTATATGACATAATTGACTTAAAACCTATATGAATACTAAGATGGACTATGCTTCATTTAGATTGAACTTTTACTTTTTGTATATGACATAAGACGGTGGTGTGGCATCCCGTATTTGGGCTTGATGACCAGACTGGGTATACGGTGTTACATATCTTAAGTGCTCATAGTGTTTGCGAAAGTCTAAGAAGTTTTAAAATATCTCTACAGTTTTCATGCAAAAGTTCAAACATTAGTCTTTATTCATAATCTAAAGTTTATTGTATATCTAAAATTTTAACAGTAGCTAACGTATGACCGACATCGAGTCTCGGATTTTAATTTCTTATAGAAAATCAATTTTCCAAAAATTTATGGCATGGTTTTTCCCCAAAATACCCCTTTGATGCATGCATGTGTATTCAATTTTTTACGATTCGAGTTTAAAAAACCTAGGCTTTGATACCACTAAATGTAACCTCTCCAATCCGGCCTAGATGTTAGACCCGAATTCAAAAGATTATATCAGCCACCGAGATGACCTAGCAGGGTTATAAAAACAATCATCTTTAAAACATTATTAATTTAGTAGAAAATTTAGTTATAAACCATTTTATTATTCCTCAAAGTTTTAACTCTAAATAGCAGCGAAAAAGTGATCAGTTTATTTTTAGTAAAAATCAGGGTTCATGCATACTAATCAATGAACATAATATAATGTTCTAATAATTAAATGTCATGCAAAATAAATTAAAATCAAATCATGAGTCCTATGCCATAGTTCAAAATAAAATAATACAGTTCTTGAGTAAAATAGTAATCTTAAAATACTTTAATAAAAAAAATCATTCCAAGTCGAGAACCTCCAGATGTTACGTCCGCGTCCTAACTTGGTGTGTTATATGTAAGGATGAAAATTTAAGAGGGAGTGAGCTATAAAGCTCAGTGTGATTCCATTCATAAGAAAATCGGTGCAAACAGTTGATAAGATGTATGAGATAATATTGCATAAAATAATCACAATCAGAGAACAACTCAGAGTATCAACTTTCAATACAACCATCATAAATACATATCAAAACTCACTTTAACATTTATTAGGGTAACAATTTTTTAGATTTTCCCACAATATGCATATATATATCCATGCATAATTATAACATAATAGAATTTCTAGATTTGTATGCTCATAATTTTTAAGATGCCATACAGTTTTAGTTTTTAACAGAATAGATCCTACCCCACTACTACACACCATAATGAGAATTCCCCTGAACTTCTTTCTCCAACACTCTGGGATGTGGATAAACCACTACTGGTTCACAGATAATAATTATTATTTGGCTATTGACACACAACAAATCCCCGCAGATGGAATTTGCCTTTAGCTGTGGATTCACAGTAAAAAGTCCTGTAGATGAAACCTGTTTTTGGCTGTAGATTTTATAGCATAACCCGTAGTTAGAATCTACCTTTGGCTATGGATACATGAAGTATTCATAGATGAAATTTGCCTTTGTCTACGGGTACACAGTGAAACAAATAAATGTAGATAAACTGCTAGACTTCCTTTGCTCACATCGTCCTATCCCATGCAATGCAATGCGACATATTTAATACATATCACATATGATAACATTTAATATACTAACACATGGCAAATCAGTAGCAAAAATCATGTTTTTCATGTATTCGAATTGACAGTACCATAGGGCATGTCGTTCATACGATTGCAAATGTATAGATACAATAGTCATATATATTATTCATAATTCATGCAATGACATATAACTATGATATCAATTTCATCAAGTAAGGAATGTATTCTAAGAAGTTTCATATTATTAGGGACTTAATTGCACAAAATTAAACATCAAAATTGTTTGAGTTTCAGTTAAGGACTAATATGAACAAATCTTAAAAATTTTGGGTCAAAACTATAAATTCCGAGTTACAAAGGACACACGGCTGTGTGACTTGACCATGTGGAAAGCCCTAAACTATGTGGATAGGGTACATGACCGTGTGGCTAGGCCTTGTGATAGACTGTGGTTGTGTGGCATTCGTAAAATCAACCTACAAGGGAGACACGACCGTATGGTAGGCTATGTGGAGAGGTTCAGGTCGTGTGTGATTTGAACTCCTAGAGTTTTAGGGTGGACATGACCGTTTAAGAAGGTCATGTTGTCCACACAAATGGCTCATATGCTCGTGTGGCTTTATTCTAGGCTCAATTTTGCCTTGATTTACTCATTAAAGAATACACACCTATCACTGGGGTCTCAAATGGTGACCCTCACGCCCAAATTTGATATGGAATACCAATAACAAGTCTTTCAACCGACAAATAGGTAAGAATTAATAATGGTTTTCAAGGATAGCTAACATTTAGGGAGATATTGTCAAGATTCGTAAAAGATCATTTAATCAATCTTAAAATTAACGTGAACAGAAATTCTACAAGCATTTTGAGATCTAAATGTCGAAATTGAAATGTCCTTACCGATTTTTGGTAGTGTTAGAGACGAGATTTGATGGTGTTACGCTAAACCGATAAGAAGAACGATTGAACGGAGATCAATTTTGTATTGGAGATGAAAATAAAATTTTCAGCAATGAAAGAAAAACATTTGCAAAGGAGAAGATGAAAAAGAAAAGGGGGAAGAAATAGGGGAAAAAGAAAGTAAAATTTTAGTTCAATTGGAAAAAGAAAACTAGAGTTCTGTTTTCATTTAAAGAAGAGATTAAATACCTAGGGTTTTTAAAATTTGAGGGACTATTTGGGTAATTAACCCTTCTTGCTGAAATTAAAAAGGGGAAAGAAAATGGGGGATGAGTTTGGCATGATTTGAATATTAGAAGTAAGAGAGAAAGTGCAAAGGCTTAACCGTTTGGGCTACTACCTATTCTTGACATGTTTTTACTCCATTTAATATATATTCTAGGGGGATTTTCATTTTAGTTTGCTGAAAAATTAAAACAAAGTACTAAGAGATGAGTGGATTGAACCTAGGATCTCTAAAGAGTTTACTAAGTTCTTAACCATTAAGACTAAGGCTCATTTCCTGGTTAATAATTACTTCTAACCTTATATATTTTGAGGTGTTACACTTATAATGTCTAAATATCATGGATATGTATGTATAGATATAAGCTCACCTTGTTAATGTTGTAAAGTGCTATGATTTAGCCAACATTATGTCAAACTAATGTAGCTAACATGCTTTGGTGAAAATAAGGTAATCATAATATTATTTATTTGAACTTACTAAGCATTCTTCATGCTTACATTAATTGTTTTCTTTCCCTTGTAGATTGCCACCTTGGGAAACTTGTTAAGCCAAATCATCTCAAAGCTTACACTATCATTGAATCAGTAGTAATATGCTTATTTTGAGTTTATGGTTGTGGCATGTATATAAGGGTCTTTAGTGTGTACTTTGACATTTTGGAGTGGTTTTGTACTTGGTAAATATGGTGAAGATTGAGTTGAATGTTTGGCATAGTATATAATTTATAGATGCATATTTGGTCATGTTGATACTAAAAAAATGGCTTTTGAATGGTTTAACATGTTAAGGTTTGAAATTGGACTATTTGAATTAACTAGATTGGTTGATGTATTAAAAGGGTAAGTTGAATGTGGAACATGATGCATAACTTGGAGTATGTATGTCTAATTCAAGCCAAGACCATTGCATTGCTTTACTCCTAAAATGGTAGATGAAACATGATTGAATAGGTAAATGACATGCTTTGAAAATGTATAGTTGATATAAAAATTCATATGCTAAAGGTTTGAATAGTTGGATTGTTGATATTGAATGATTAATTAGGTTAAACTCATGTTTGAATTGGGTTGGATTGGAATGGTTAGGTGACTTCGTTGGAATGAAATGGTATGGATTTGAGTTTTTTTAATGGTATAAGAATGTATGAATCATTTAGATAGTGTTGCAAATTGTTGAATGACAACCAAAATGGTGTTTTTGCTAAAAACGGGGGCCTCGTCACAACCACCAACTCCCAATGTCACAACGTGATGTCGACAGTGAGTGGCTTCGTGACGTCGATACATTTGAAGTCATGGAGTGACTTATTGAGAATGTGAGGTCGCGACGACAGCCTGAGAATTTTTATAAGTTACAATTTGGTTCTAATTCAAGCTTAGGTTAGCAAAAGAGCTTTTGTAAGCTCGTGTGGGACTCAAGAATGATTGTGTAATATATTACGTGAGTGATGTTAGTTATTTACATGTTTGAATGATCGAATGATGTATATTTGTCTATAATCACTCCGAAAAATTTAATATTTAATTTTAAATATTAATATCAATATATATTAATTCTAAAATAAGTATTTTTATAATTTAAGCAATAATTCAAATCTGATTTGAATAACAAATTCTTATTCAAATCTAAGATAAAATTGTCCTTAAAAGCACTATAGCAGTTTTTATATTATACTCTAAATTACATTTTGATCTTTCTACTGTCTCTATATGTTAGAAAAAGAATAAAAAAGTCACTCCATTAAATTGCATTTAACAACATTATCACATCCCAAAAATTGAGTGGAAAGAAATTGAGTTAGTGAAATCACAAGTGGTGCCTTTTGAGTTAAGATTGTGAAAATTATGTTAAGGGAATTAATTCAGTTCAATGGATAAGTGTCGTGTTTGTGTAAGATAGGTTCTGGGTTTGAATCATTTTCATTGAATTTTTTCTATTTTTGCCTAAACCTCTATCTTTGAATATTTGGTTTATAAATTATTTTCACTCGATTATTGATAAGAATGAGTTTACTAGTTAGTGGTAAGACTTTAGCTTACCTAGAGGTCATGTGTTTAAAACCTTGTGTGTGTAAAATGCAAATTTTTTTTGTTTTGAACTCTGAGGGAATCTGCTAAGTGGTTAGTTATCATATTTAGTGGAGGTTGATAGGACTCAGTGGGTAGATTTAAAAATAATAATAATAAATGGAGGGATTATCTCCTAATTATGCTCCCACTCCCTTATTCTGTCGTTTCACATTTCTATTTTTCTCTCTCCATATTTGAGGTTTGTTTCTTTTTATATTAATTTCTTAGAGTTACCGAGAATGCTTCTGGTCGTCTCTTCTCTATCATTTTTCCCTTTCTAGTTCTTATTTCGCTTTCATCTTGTCACTTCTTTTTCTGTCACCAGTGATAACTTTAGTTTTTGCTATTTGTTTTTCCTGTTTTATTGTTGTCATTCGAATGTTTTTGCCAAGATAGTCGTTTCTGTTGGGTACTATTGTAGTTGTGTTAATCTGAGCGTGAAGTTGGGGTATTCTTATTAGGTAAGTGATTTCACATTCTTTTGTTAATAGTGTCATTGTTACTCTTTTCTATTTCCTGAAAGGTATGTGAGTAATTATTGTTTTGGTTTTAATAGAAGAAGAATGTAAAGTGTGCAACAATTCTTTAGCAGTTTAATTGTGATTTGGAGCTACTGTTGGTGTGAGGGTAAGTAATTATTCGCTATGATAGGGGATGGTTTTTCAATAATTAAGTTTGTTTGGCGATAATTATGTCATATTAATGAGTTGGATCTGGTAAAATCGTGCTAATTAGTCTGTTCTTAATGACAATTTTAGGATTTGGAATTGCGAGTGTGGATTCGACATCAAAACTGATCAGGTGTGTAACGAAAAACTCAAAACATAGTGAATAACAAAAAGTCGAAAAACATTATGTTGATGTCACATCGACGTGTGCCAAACCGTGTACGCCACACGAGCTGGGTTAATTAGGCCATGTGGGCCACACGAGCATGTGTGAGGTTGTGTGGGCATGTGTGAGGCTGTGTGGACCACATTAGTGTGTGGGCCACACGGGAATGTGTGAGGGTATGTGGACCACACAGGCTGGCCAGTTGGGCCGTGTGGGTTGCACAGACGTCTAGGCCTATTTTCTGAAAATTTCCATCTAGGCCCGTTTTGGTCCATAATACGCATTTAGACTTTCCGCAGGGTCCATAATGCAAAATTAAGGTGTGAAAACATGATATCTGTTAATATGCTACCGTAGGTAATATGATTAAGGTATGTGAATTAAGTACGCATAATCTAACTATTGTTAATTCTGATGGCATGTATCTGTGTTGCTATGTTGGTTTATGAGCAAATGATTTCTGAATATGTTATTTTGTATTTCTATAAAGCTGCTATATGACCGTGCATGTGACATTATGGTGAAACTAATTTGGTTCTGTTGGGTTTGTGATATATCTGTCTGCAAAGCATGTAATCACATGCTTACTGGTTTTTGTTAAAGATATGAATGCATGTTTAACATACTTATCATTCGATGTCTGTATTTGTATGCCATGTCACATTGTATAGGGTTGGGATAATATGGTATGGAGGAAGTTCTGGCTGTTTAATGATCTGCTCTATCTGGTGGTTTAACCACATACTTTTGCTATGGTAGCTTGGCTGCAGTATAATGGCTCGACCACATATATATGATTTGGCAGTTTTAATTGCAACTCTGGTGGCAATGTCCACAATTATCTGTTGGTGTGATTTGGTTTGATGAGTTCCGGGGAACTCTATTTTGGTGTGTAGCAGAGTTGGATAGGAACTTTTCTGAAAAATCTGCATTATGATTTCTGAAAAATATTGCATTGGCATAATCATGCATTCTTAGTTCTGCTCAATTGCTCGTGATGTATTTCTTTGTGATACTCTTATTTGTATATTGTGATATGTGTGTTCTATGTTTGAGTTTCGTTATACACTGGGCTCTATAGCTCACCCTTTTTTTTTATTTCTGACTTTTCAAGTAATCAGTAAATTTAGAATCGAACGGCGTTCGGGAGTTCGAATTGTTTTTCGGTTAATTAAAATAAGGTGGTTTTCGTAATTAACTATTTTGGGACTGTAATTCTGTTTTTAGCTAAGTTTTGGTTTGTGTTTCGTTCGACGACTTTTGGTATTTTAACATTAAACTATGAAATCATTCAAGTATAACAAATTAAAACTCGGTTTTCAACTAAAACTCTAGAAGTTTTCCGTCGCAAAATTAAGTAATCGTTTATGTATTTTTCTGTAAATAAAAATAGTTTAAAACGAGCGTTTGCTTTTGAACTGAAAACGATTTGTCGAAACTAATACTTTCAAAATACGAGATTTTAGAATCAAATTCTGGGTTAAAAATAATTGTTTCCGAACATAAGTTTTTTTTAAAAAAATTTGTTAGAGTTGTACCAAAATTTATGTTTTCGAAACGTACACTGAGTTTGATTAAATCAAATTTAAAAAAAAAGTTAATGTAATTCCTTAAAATCTGGTGCTTACGTTTAGACCGAATTTAGGGTGTTACAAATATTATTTTATTGAAGAATTATGTTGCTCTTTTATCTAATTACATCCGTTTTTCAATAGAGTACAACATATTATATACTTTTACCAACTTTTTCCAACCAAATTTGAATAAAGCATGGTCAAAATCGATGAAAAGTGCTGCTTGATTACAATGCAATAAAGCACAAAATTTTGAAAATGAAAAATAAAAATAGTCGTGAAAATTGACATTGCGAAAGTTTGTGTTCATAAGGGTTTTTAAAAGCTTGGTTTCGTAATACTTTATCACAAATTGAAAAGAAAAAGTAACAATTTATCACAAATTGAAAAGAAAATAATCAAACGAAACTTTTTAAATTGTAATTAGTTTATGAATTTGTCGTATAAGAAAGTCCAAAAATTGTTTTTGAATGCTGTGATAGGTGTTAAGAATTAATAATTATTGGTCAATTTTTATTTTGAAATCTTAATGCTACCAAGTATATAAATGTTTGAAAGGTACCATGAAGTATATTTAATTACTCTCTCTTTTTATTAAAATGGTAGACCCATGTAAATATAGTTTTATATTTATTTTTAAAAAATTAAAAGGTAGACCGTTTAAATTGTATTAAATTCTTGGTTAAATGTGAGTTAAATTTTCTTAAAGAAGGGCTAAATCTTTTAGAAGGTTGAAATAAAAGTTAACTATTTTTAGAAGTAATAAAATAATCAAATAAAATGTTTAATTATTATCCGTTTATTTTATTCTTTTATTAATATTTTATTCAACAATCATGTGTTATATTTTAAATATGTTAGCATTGATCTACTTTTGTACTATAAATTTAATATTTATTTAAACACATTTATCAATTGACATGAGTATTGGGTTTAAGTGTGCTGAAGTTCATTATCCTCTAATTTATGAGTTGGGGAAATGTTATAGGTAATTCTAAACATTGTGTCAAAAAAAGCTTATATGATTAGAACCTATAATTAAATTATTCAAAAAAAAAACTTGTATTTAAATATAAAACTCTTGAAAGGTTTAACGTCAATTTAAATATTTAACCTAAATTGTTAATCTATTGTCACCAAACTTTGAAGCGAGTGCTTCCAAATGTAGTTGCAATTGTTTCAAAGTGTTGGTCTAATATTTAAAAATGTGTGAATAAAAAGTTGAGGCATTATAGAACATATAAGAATTAAATATGACATAGTTTGTTCGAATTCAACTAAACTTTTTTATTTTTTAAGAACAAAACAAAAATCAATACTTTTTTTAAAGAGGGAATGATCTTTCCTTGAGAGGAATCAATTACTTAGTACATAATTTGGGTTGACTTGTAAGCTGTGTGTCTTAAATGTTGAGCCGAGTTTCGGTACAATTTGTCAAGTCAAACTCTATTGTTAAATATCTATACTTATTATAAAACAGTAATGTAGTGCACATTATCAATAAATTATATTAAATTACTTTATCAATAAATAAAATAATAAAATATTTAACAACTTATAAATAAATACTCATAAATTTATTTATTTATAATTATAATTAATTATAGCTAATGTGGTGACTGATTTACTAAGCCAGAAAACTTTGTTTTGCTCTAAAAGCTATGAACACTCGCATGACTTGAGAATGTGACAGATTCTATTTATAGTTAGTTGAATTATGCACCTTTGAGATTGTCATATTACATGATATGTCATTATCTATTAGTTCCGACCAAGACCTAAGATTTACCTCAAGATTTTGAGATAAATTACATGAATTTCTAGGCACGAAATTGAATTTTAGTACAACGTTTCATTCTCAAACTAACAGACAATCAGAATGGGTGATTCAGATACTAGAAGACGAGTTGCAGTGTTGTACAATTGAATTCGTAAACAACTAAGAGAAATTTTACCGTTAACATAGTTTGCATATGATGATAGTTATCAGTTGAATACTAAATGGTACTATACGAGGCTTTATGTGGATGTAAATACAAAATTCCTCCGTGTTGATCAAAGTTGAACATAAGAAACTAACATGATTGATTTGATATGTGAGATAGAAGAATATGTTCGGTTTATTTGAGATTGCTTGAAACCTACCTCAAACCGTCAAAAATCTTATGTTGAGCTGCAAAGAAAAGATTTTGAATTTTAATGTGGTGATAAAGTGTTTCTGAAAATCTCATCTTGGAAGAAAGTTCTACGTTTTAACAGAAAAAGAAAGCTCAATCCGAGATTTATAAGGTTGTATGATATTTCTAAGAGGATTGGTCTTATGCTTTGACCTTTTCTCAGGAAAAAATTCGAGGACAAAATTTCTTAAGGTGAGAGAGTTGTAACAACCCGAAATTCAATGGTGTCAAAAATGCAGTTTCGAAACCCCATTTTCTGACGATTAAGTTCATAAATATTATTAATTAATATTTATGAGTTTATTATAGTGTTATATTGATTTTGGTCCAATAATTTTATTGAATGGATAATTAATTAAGGTACAAATGTAACGGCCCTAAAGTTAGTGTGTTGGAAAATAAGGTATCGGGACCTCATTTCTATAAATCGAGCCCGTAAATATTTTTATTAAATATTTATGGAGTTATTGTATAGGTTAATTGAATTTGAATAAGTAAATTTATCGAACTAGTGATTAACTAATATACAAGGACTAAATTGTCAAAGTGGTAAAAGTTAATCGCTTTGGATTTTTAAGCAATTGGAGGACCAATTACTATTATGTTGACAGATAGTAGAAGACATTGTACAACCAATAATGTTATTTAACTTAATTAAGATTAATAATTTAGATTTATTAAGCTAATTTTTGTTAATTAACAAATTAATTAAAGTACATAAAGTAAAAATTAAAAGAATCAAAAGCCAAATTCTCTTCCTATCGTCTTCCTCACCGAATAAGAAGAAAAAATAATAATGGTTTGAGTTTTGAACTTTTTTCCCTTCAAATTGGTAAGTTTACAAGCCTGGTTTTCGTAATTTTTATGCTTTTGAGGTCTCGAAGAGCTTGATTTAGCTAACACGTGTATCAATTTGTAAAACTATTAAAGTTTTCAAAAGTTTTCATTGTTGATCTCTTTAAGCTTTTAGTTTCAAATGGTTAGATTTTAAGCTTGACTTTTAAAAATGACTAATTTCGAAAAGAGATTTTGTTATTTTCCATAAAGGACTAAAGTGTAAAATTTGTAAATAGTGGGATGAAAATTCTATAATGTGTGCTTCTATTGATTTAGATAAGGATAGGTTTCAGATCGATTTCAAAATTGAAGCTCAAATTTGTAAGTTATGACAATTTCGCTTTTAGGGACTAAATTGAATAAAATATGAAACTTTAGGAAACTTTTTAAAATGAAAATTTAAATGTCATATGCATATAATTAGTTGTTATAAGTTAGTTGGGAGTGATAAATTGAAATTAATTATCATATAGATCAAAATTTAAATCAAGTAGAAGATAACCAAGGAAAAGGGAAAATTACTAATTAATCATTGCAGTTCAACTTGTCTGTCGATTTTGTCAAGTAAGTTCATATGGTACAATCATATTTAAATTTTTATATAACTGAATTAT
This sequence comes from Gossypium hirsutum, assembly GCF_007990345.1. Taxonomy (NCBI): domain Eukaryota; kingdom Viridiplantae; phylum Streptophyta; class Magnoliopsida; order Malvales; family Malvaceae; genus Gossypium; species Gossypium hirsutum. Next base: position 17,886,774 of record NC_053437.1, on the reverse strand, counting down.
GTATACTTTGAAATTCTTTACGATTTAGTACGAAAGCTGAGATATGAACTAATTTGTAATGTATTACAAATGTGATAATTATAAACTTGTATGAAGTACTAAAGGGATATGAAATGTGTTATAGTAGACGATATATACATGATCACTCTATAGTGATATAAATGTTACGAATTTAGTATTAATGCCTGCGTGAACTTAGTAAACTATTAGGATACGATTGGCATGTCAATAGGGTTAGTTGCGCGCTTGTACAAATTTACACTTCGGTGCCTCTGTACAGCACTACGGTGCTTTCTTGTGTGGTGTAGTTACCAAAGTATCTGAATTTATTTATTAGTGTTCATCTGGCTACTTGATTAATAGAAAAATGGAAATGATTATTAAATGTTATGAGACTATGTTTAAAGAGTTATATGATGAATAAATTATATGAATGGTATTGAATTGGTATGGTATTGAATTGGCATAGTCAGGGGGGAAGCCAGAATAATTGTTTAGAGGGGGCCAAATGAAATTTTAATTTTTTTATTGTCTATATCTTTATAATTTTTAAAGGATTAAACCAAATTTTTATAATTTTAGGGGGGCCAAAGTACAATTTTACCTTTACTAATTTAAAATTTTTAAAAAAATTTAAAGGGCCTAAATGGCAATTTTTCATTTTAGAGGGGTCAGGGCCCATGCCAGCCCCCTTAGAATCACCTCTGGGTATAATGTATGTGTATAGTAATATCTTGAATGATATATTACTTGCGATAACGCTATATAACTCGATTATTCGTGGAGCTCACCTTATTCCCGTGAAATGCTATGCTAGGTTTACTATATTGATCCATTAATTTGAAATGTATAATTTGTATGTTAAGGCATGTTAGCATTTATTTCATATGAACTTACTAAGTATTCAAAATGCTTAGTTATTTTTCCTACTCTATAGTTTTTGGTTTGTGAATTCATCGATCGGATCACTACGAAGCCCACACTATTCCTCCATCAACTCGATAGGCTATTTTCTCATTTTAACTCGGTATTGTGGCATGTACATAGGTGTTATTATATGTGTCTACCTTGTTTGCATAATTTTATTTGAACTTGGATAATGTTTGAATTGTGGTATATGTTGATGTGGAATAGTTTGAAAGTATGAAAGTATAAACTGAGTTTGACTAAGTGTTATTGGTATGTTTTGGTGCCTATTGAGGCATGTTGGTTAGCTGATTGGAAAATGTTAAATGTTAAATGTTAAATGCAGGATATAAGTGTGCATTATGCATTAATTGTGCTAATGGTTTGACTTGACATGAAATAGGTACTAATGGTATAAAATGTACCAAAAAAAGAGTCCACACCGAGATGAGAAACTCTCTTCATCACAACATCGACAGACAATTTGTAACATCCCAACGTCGAGTGGTCGAATGTCGCAACAAGACAAACTATTTGGCAATGTCACGACATCAACCCTGGATTTTCAAAACTTTACAAATTTGTCCTAATTTATGCTCGGGTCAATAAAAGAGCTTTCTTAAGCTTGATTAAGGCTCGGATATGGTTGTGAATCGTATTATGAACGTGTTTAATTCGTATTATGAATGTGTTTAAGTCATAAATGTTTGTTTGATTGATATATTTACTATATTCTATCAGAAGTTACTCTGACAATGGATGTGAGATCTCATAACTTGGACTCACCTATCGGGTCGGGCGAGGAGTGTTACATTTTTATTTAAAATGGGTATTTTAGTTCCTGCACTATTAAAATGCAAGCAAATTGATAAAATTGTTAACATTTATCACGGAAACCATCCAAACAGATGATGTTGTAGTACATGACTTTCAGTAAATGATAATATACCATTGACTATACTAACATGGCATTTATTAAATATTAATATTTAAATATGATCTGAAAATTTAAATATGATGTGGTATTTATCAATTTTCTTTTCTCATTATCCCTACGAAATGCTACTTTAAATACATTTTGAGATAAATATATTTATATGTTTTCAGTGTAATATAATATATGAATAACCTATCAACTATTCTATCATCAAATACCTTTTCAAGTCTTTAACAATTGTGCTCCTTAAAAAGAAAAATCTTGTGGGGATGAGTTTGGTCCAAAAGAACGATCAAAAGATATAAAGATATAAAGATTGTAAGAAGCAGTAAGTATGAATTAATGGTGCCATGTCATCTGTATCCCTTTCCAATAATTTAATGACATGTCAGTTAATTTTTACATGTCATTCGCACCTCATTTAATTAATTTTTTAACCATAAATCCCTAAAATCCCAATTATGTTGTTATTTTTTTAAAAATCTCTAAAATCCTATTTCATTTACCTATTCATTCTTTGTATCCCCATTTCACCAATTTCTTCGTTGATTTCACATCACCATTCATAGAAATCTTGGTCGGGTTCATAACACTATTCACAAATCTCATCGTTCGATTCTCTATTGTTTACAACACTTTTTTGCTAATCATAGGTATGAGTTGATTGAATTTTTAATTTCCTTTCGTTTTTTTAGCAAGCATGATATTTGGTTATTTTTGGTACGATATTTCTTTATTTTTAGGGGTTTTATCTATTCTTGATATTACTCATTCACCAATTATAGGTATGGGTTCATTCAATTTTTAATGTTATTTCATTTGTGAGTATTCATTTGACAATCATGAGTATGGGTTCATTCAATTTTTGGATTTAGGGTTCATGAATTTTCCAATCACAAATTTGTTGTATTGAAATAAACATATGTTCATTGGTGTTTTTTGGGATTTCTCCATTCTCCATGGTTGATATTTTTGTTGGAACAAAAACGCTGATAAACAAAGAGAGAAGCAACCATTGCTGCAAACTAGCAAAAATGAATTCTTTGGTTGCTTTGATTATTGTAACTTAAAAGCCTTAAACCAAACTGATTTTAATCTAAAAGTACCTTATAAAAGAAAAAAACTTCAATTGAATTTTGTTTGGTGGGTTTGCTATGCCATTGGTTCTGCATTACGAAGGGTATGCATTGTAGGGGATTAGCGTAATTGTATGGAGAAGAAGAAACCATTTCCTATGAAAGAAAATAGATTTAAAATTCAAGGATGAGTGATTGGTTTTCAACAGCATGACAATTGCGATATTAGGTTGTTATTAGGATATTACTTGAGTCTTGAATAGTGATGGATCATTATTTTCGAACATTTTAGTATAACTCATGTTAGATGAAGAATTAAACCTCCAATTTGAAGACAAATCCTACATAAAAATATTTTCACAGTACATTTACTTAAGTATTTACGACTTTTGACATTTAAAAAGAATAATGCATTCAATCAATACCTGTAGAGGATGAAAAAAATGGTTATAGTAGTTTGGAGTCATTAACATTGGAATTTGATGATAAAAAGGATAAACAACAATTATTTGTTAAAATCAAATATTACAAGATGCAAATTAAAGTATAGTAAAGCAAAACTTAACTATTTCTTTATTTTTTCGTTAAAACAAAGACATAAATCAATTAAATAACATAACAAATAGATGCAAATATAATACTAAAGGAAAGCATACTCACTTGATATTTTCTCCGTATCTTTTGAAACTTGAGAGTTCATTGCCTTCTTTGTTTTTTTCTTTTGATTTTGCTCGAATTGGCTTTTCATTCGAGAATTTCTTGAACACTTTGTTTTGGCACATACAGGATCAAACATTGATTTTTCACTTAATCTCCCATTGGCATCATTGATAGCATCTTGAAAAGATGTATGCTTTGAAATTTCCGAATCTTTAGCTTCTTGCATAATTGCCATCTCCTTTTCAACTAACTGCAATGCCTCAAATAGTTTTTCTTTGATAATTTGAGTACACTTAGGAGTCAATGAACATTTTTCAAAAATGTTGTAACCGATATGATTCAACTCATTGAGGCGCAATAAACAACTAGATTTTTCTTCATGTGCTAATGAGGCTCTAAAATCACTTGCCAACAACAACTTTGTTTTTTTGTCCCTCTCCTAAGTATATATTTTTTAAGTATCTCTTTAATGTTATTCATAAGATGAACCCGTAAAGCATGACAAGAAAGTAATCCAAGACTTTCAAACATATTACAACTACATGAGACAATGTTATTCGAAACATCAAACTCCGCACAGTAAATTCTTTCACGTCCTTCTTCAGTCACATGATATAAAGAAAAATTTTCGATGTTAGTAACTTCAACTCAATTCAAGCCTATGCAATCCATCAATTCATCTTGAAACATTTTAAACATAGCAAGAGTGTAAACATCGGATGCATGCTTCAAAATCCTACGTTCATTAACTTTTTTTAGTACCCCATTTTTACATCGAAAATCTTGATTTAACTCTATTTGGCGAAATTCTTTTGCCTTTTCCTCATAATGTTGTATAACCTGAATAAGAAACAAAGAGAAATTCATAATCTATTGTAATATGTTGTTTATACTCTCACTTCTTTGAGTGGATCTAATCTGAGCCGAAAAATATTAATGCTAAAGGCAGGGCACCATTTTATGTGAAGCTCATTGTCTCTTAAGCCAAGCATGATCTTCAAGTTCAAAATTTTCAATCATGGTAGCCCAACTTGATTCAGTTTTTTTTCACTTTCACATTTACAAAAGCATTTATTAAATTTTTTTTGAACTCAGCATTGGCAAAATGACTAGCAAGATGTTGTTTAGCATTATTTGAAATGTGCCACATGCATAATCTATGAGAAGATTTTGGGAGCACAATCTCTATTGCTTTCATCATCGCTTGATCTTGATTAGTAAAAGTACTCTTCAGTTGTCGGTGGCACGTGGCTTCTAAAAATGTTTCAAATAGCCAAGTAAATGACTCAGTGGTTTCATCTGATAAAAAAACTCAACCGAACAAAACAGTATTCTAGTGATTGTTGATTCCAAGCACAAACAAAATTATACTTATTGGTTCTATATGTGGTATCAAACACAATAACATCTCCAAAATAATTGTAATCGAATTTTGATCTTTCATCTCTCCAAAAAAAATTAGCTAGTCAATTATTCTGGTCCACTTCCATTGAATGGAAGAACATAGGGTCTCGGCTTCCTTATATTTGAAAAAAAATGATAATGCTTTGTGCATCCCCTGCTTCAATCATTTTCTCTCTTTTAATTCGTAAGAAATTATGACAATCTCATTTGGTAAATGTTGTTGAAACCATTTTTTATTTTTGGAAAAAAAAATTAGTTGTCGACTTTAAAAAAAAAATTTGGGAGTCGCCACCAATCTTTTATTAAGGTGTGATTGGATCACCTAAAAAATAGCTTTGGTCTACGAGTTTCAGAAAAACGGATTCGGGAGTCAGTTATGTACGAAGAAGGATTAGCACCCTCGTAACGCCTAAAAATTGGTACCAAATTGATTAATTAATGTATTAAAGTCGAGAGTTTTAAAAAATACTATCCTTAGTTAAATGAAATTATTTATTAAGAGTTTCTCTTTTTTGAAAAGAAAAATATCACACCCAATGCGTTAGGGCACAACATTTTATTCTCTTCAAGATGAGTTGGTCGAAAAAACTCGTATAATAAAATTTAAGAAAATATTTAATTGTTTAAAATTTATGAAGAAATCGCAGCCCAATACGTTAGGGCACGATTTCTTAAAATCTCAAACATTCAATATTTCCTTTATATATATATATTTTAAAAAATCTTTATCTCGAGAAATCAACGTGTCACATCCAATACGTTAGGACACAACACATTGAATTCTCGATGACAAGTTTTATTTTGTTTGATTAAAGAACAATCATCGATTGTTAGATTTTACGAAGAAAATCGGAACCCAATATGTTAGGGCTCAATTTTCTTGAAAATCCTAAATACGAGTATTATCTTTATTTTAAAAATTTTCCATTTTTAAATTCGAGTAAAAGATAATGTAATGTTATAATGTATGTATAAATAACATGATAACAAATACAATAGTAATAAATACAACAATGACATAAAAATAATATAAACAAATAAATCAATAAATAAAAATAAATCAATAACATGCAAAGCATCAAATAAATGAGCGAAATAAAAAAAAACATGCTTTTAAAATATAAATGAAAACATAAATTAATAAACAAAAAAAGGAAATAAACAAAAAAATATAAAGAGAAAAAAGGGTAAAAAATATATACATGTACATATATAAAAAAAATTATATACATATATATAGATTATAAAAAAGATAATTAGTTATATATATAAACAAATAATAATAATTACATATATTAAAATTAATTAATTTAGAAAAATATATATAAAAAATTTATGAAGAATAATATAAGAAAACATACATATATACATATTTATCAAAGTAAAAAATATATAAAAGTATATATATATGCATATAAAAGTTAGGAAATAAAAAATGTATATGTATATAAAATGTAAATGTAAATATATGTATATAAAAGTTATGCAAATAGAATAATATATATATAATATGTGCATGTGTTTATAAAAGTTTTTTAAACAAATGTATGTATATATATTATTGTAAAAAAAGATACGTATGTGTATATATAGTAATAATAATAATGATAATAATAACAATAATAATAACTTAATAACAAGAAAATTAAATTTAATAAAAATAAATAATAAGTAATAAATAATAAATAAAAAAAGACTAAATCGAGCTTTGACATAAATTCTGGGCCTAAATCTACAAATAAATGAAGTTGAAAGGACCCTATTGAACACACCAAAGAAAATAAAAATGCAAGAGAAAGAGAAATTTGAGGGAATACTCTTAAGAATTATTATTATTCCCAACTTCCCCCTGCTTACAATGAAGGGAGAGGCATCTATTTATAGTTGAGCCTCCCCAAATCCAACGATACAGATTAATTACATCAACGGCTAAGATTAAAAGGTATCTACAAATTAAATCTCTAAGATTACAAAATCATATCTTCTAAGATTGCATAAATCATATCTAAGATTGCATATATCATATCTAAGATTGCATATCATATCTAAGATTACATATATTTGAAGATTATGTTTCCATATGTGAGCCCGGGCTAAAATTGGGTATTACAAATGTAATATTTTCAAACCCAATCTCTTTCTTGAGAAATGAATATGAACTTGTTTGTTTGATTCCTGTAGCAACCATTGAACGAATAACATCTACATGTCCTTCCAAAATTTTTCTTCCTGATCTTAAATTAATTATTTCTTTTGAAGTTGCTAAGTGTTAATTATGATAATCATTAAAGTAAGAAACAATCCAAAGACTTTTTTCTATTGTAAAATAAATTTTAGCTTGACAACCTATCATTGTATCTAGAAGATTAAATTTTTTCACTTTGCCAACATCTTCGTATTTATGATGTAATGCCCTAGAATTTTAATTTTTGTTCTTGCGAAGGTGTGATACAACGGTGTATCTGCTTCAGTGGTTAAGTGTTTTGGGTATGTGACAGGTCCCAAGTTTAAGCCAGGACTTTGGCAAAATTTGGTATTTTTATGAATAAGTCCTATCTTTGGTTAGTAGGCTTTCAAGTAAAAGTTGGCAAATAATTAATAGAATGGGTTTGCTGGATTAGTGGATAAGTGAAGTGTTTGTGTAAAGGAGGTCCTGTGTTCAATTCTCTGTGATGGTGTGGAGATAGTAGTTTTGCTCCAATTTCGGCTAAGAGTTGTGTTGGGGCAAAATTCTGAGTAGTTGTGTTTTAGTGGGTTAATAGGGAGTGATTTTAGGAGATAATGGGAGAGAGGTTATCAGAAAATAATCTGATTATCTTTTTTGTTGCAAAAAAAAGTAGAGTTTCAGTTTTCTCTCCAATTACCAAAACTTTTTCTGACGTTTTCTTCTTCTTTTTTACCTCCTCTGCCGATTCGTTCCCCTAGTTGCTGCCAAAATTTCCATTATTTTTTCCCTTCCATTTCTTTCTTTATTTTCCAATTGATTTGGTTGTTCATCGTTGGTTGCGTGTGTTCGGTAAGTAACAGTTTTGTCTATTGTTAATCATTCTTGGTTAATCTCTGAAAGGGGGATTCCTTTTTGGTGTTTAGGAGTTAATCAAGGGGCTGGTGGTTTTGAATCGACGCTGTGATTGTGCGAAGTCGTGTTTACTCAAGCGAGGTAAGGATTTTGTTAGGTTTTTAGTTGAGTTCCTTCCAAAATTGGTTGATTAAAAACGAATTAAATGATTAATCTGGAGATTTGTTGGTCGATTTTTAGGTTTTGGAGGCTTAGGAGTGCTTATGCATCAGAAACAATCCCAGGTGTGTACCCGAAACGCAGAAAATGGGATTTGGTGAAAAGTCAAAATTGTTTGTTGTCGAGAAAGAAGAGAAAATAATGCGAAAAATTGTAGATAAAAGAAATAAGGGTGTTATAAACTTGGAAATCAACATTCTGCACTAAAATAGTTTTGGACAGCAGCAATAGTCTAACTTTGAAAAATCATCAAAAATAGTGGAAATTGAGTTAGAGGTTGAATAAAATACGAAATTAAATTTTATCGAGTCTAGTTTTTCATGGAAGAAACAATGTAAGCAACGAAATTGTAAGTTATGAGATATAATGAATTTTGTGAGACAAGGTCAGAATGGGCTCGGGTTCCCGTGCTCTGACTTTGGAAAAATCATCAAAAATTGTAAAAAAATAATCAGGGGCTTAAATTTATATATTTATATATTTAAATATTTAACGAGTCTGTTCTCAAGAGAAACAAACAGAAATATCATCCAAATTTCGTACTAAGAGACAAATAATTTTTAGTAAGAAAAGGTTGAAGCTGTCAAATAGCAGAATAGGGATAACTTTGAAGATTTTACTGTACTTATTTGATTAGATATAAATTATGAAAATTTTATGGTAGAAAGATATTTGAGTTTAGTTTCGAAAACATCAAGCGGATCTTAATTTGGAATTCTGTAGCTCAAGTTATAAATAATTTAGTGACAATGAGTCAAGTAGACAGCTTTGAATGATCATATTAGTAAATAGTGGAAACATATATGAATATTTAGCTAGCATGGGTTACATAAAAAATGGATCATATGGCCAAGGCCAATTTGGGCCGAGTGGGCTATACAGGCACACACGGGTGTGTGGGCCCATTTTTACCGAAATGTTTCTAAGGTTGCACGGGTCACTCAAGTCGATCGTGAACCTACTGTAAGGTCGATAAGTGCTACTTAGGCCCGTAAATGTGTGAAATTGACTGAATGATATTTGTATTGAGCATGTTAATATCTGAACTGAATGTATGTACTGAAATTGCATAATAGCATATCATCCATGGTATGTTGCATTGCATTGGGTTGGGGGTTGTTATTTGGAGGAAGTGTACTGAAAGGCTTTAAGCTTAATTTACTGGTATCTCAGCTGCAAACTACTGTTTTGTGCTGCATTAGGTGTGTAGAGGCTGGTTGGGTACGATTTTACTATTGTTGTTTCTGTGGGATTACACACTGAGTTTACGTAAACTCACCCTTTTTGTTTAATGTGCATAAGTAATCCCCAGACTTAGACGGATCGGTGCGACAGAGAACTTAGTGGTGACCACAGAAATTTTTGGACTTCAGGGTTTTCAATTTACGTTTTATGATTTAATTATTATTGATTATTTGGGTTGTAATTTAAGGACCCTAAGGCCCAAACTGTCACTGATACTGAAAAGGGCTTAAGCCCAAGACTGTTCAACTGTGTACTGTGAATACTGATTTTTTTGTTGTTTTTGTGGGATTACACATTGAGTTTACGTAAACTAACCCCTTTTGTTTAATGTGCACAAGTAATCCCCAAATTTAGACAGATCGGTGCGACGGAGGACTCAGCGGTGACCACATAAATTTTTGGACTTCATGGTTTTCAATTTACGTTTTATGATTTAATTATTATTGATTATTTGGGTTGTAATTTAAGGACCCTCTGGGACTTTGGTTTTAAATTTTGGATTTTTATTTATTTTACTTTATGGATTTATACTTGCTGGTCGTAGGAAATTCGATTTTCAAAAAGTTAAAGTAGTTTCTAAACGCATGATCAGTTAGACTATTTTATTAAAGCTTCCGCAACGAGGGATATTTCAAAACAAATGTTTTAAATGAATAAAGGCGACTTTCTAAGTTCTAAAAAAGGTTTGCTAAAGATAATAACATGAAATATTTTCAATGTAACAATGAGGTTTCAAAAACACTATCGTGTGACATTACTAGATACGGTCATAACGTCTAGGCTGGGTTTGGGGTGTTACATATGATACCTAGATTTCAAGCACAAAAAATCACGTTGTCTTATAGGTTCAGTCATACTTCGTCTCTTATTTCCTATTCGAATACTAAACCCTTTACTCAGAGCAAACTGATTATAAAGATTATAAGCCTTTTATTTGAAATGCACTTTTAGTCTCACTTTTATTTCTTCAACGGAATTATCTTTTTTATCGACAAGATGAACTATTTTGTCTTGATGTGTCTCCATAAATGAAAATTATAAATTAACCAAACCTGTGAAGAAATTTTAATATCTAATAAAAAATCATGATAATAAAAGAAGTCGCTAAAATATTTTAAATTTCAATTAAAATCTAATAAAAACACAGATTGAAAACCATACAGATTTTTTTCACTAAGCTAAATCATTATTATTAAAAATCACAACTCTTTCAAAGATTCTAAATACAACTCTATTTCAAACAAATGAAAACCAAGTGGAAATACTTAATATCCCAAACAAACACAATTCCACATCAAACTAAAAAAAAAATCTCTAGAACATGCACACGATTACTAACCAGAAAATCTCCATAGTTTGCAATAGTGTAACATATTTAATTTAATCATATGTCTAATATATATAAAAAAAACTTCAATCAATAACAATGGCCAACAACTTTGAATTATTGTATCTTCTTCTCAATTTTCATGATTCAATGATCATTATCATCATTATCGTATTGTGAAAATAGAAACTATTAAAATTAAAACTTATCTTGAAACAAAAATTGAATAGTAGCAGCCAACAATTGAATAGCAAAATAGCAGTAGGCAACAGTTGCCGAAAAAAAATAAATGAATAGCAACAGCCAGCAGTTGCAGAGAAGTGCCAAGAAGAACAACAATTGAATAGCAACAGCCAACAATTGAATAGAAAAATAGCAGCAGTTGCTGGAAAAACAACAAATGAATAGTAGTAGTCAGTAGTTGCAATGAAGTGCCAAGAAAAACAACAATTGAATAGCAACAAATAGCAATTGAATCACAAAATAGCAGCAACCAACAGTTGCTAGAAAAACAACAAATGAATAGCAACAGCCAACTGTTGCAGAGAAGTGCAAAGAAATTCTTAATTAGGATTGAGTTGTGGCGGGAAATTTTTAATTGAGATTTTAGGGATTTATGGTTAAGAAATTAATTAAATGAGGTGTAAATGACATATAAAAATTAACCTGACATGTCATTAAATGATTGAAAAGAGATACAAATGACGTGACGTCACTATTTCATACAATCATTTCTCTTACAATGTAATATAATATATGAATAACCTATCAACTATTTTATTATCAAATACCTTTATGCTCCTTAAAAAGCAAAATGTTGTGGCAATGAGTTTGGTCCAAAATAACGATCAAAAGATACAAAGATTGTAAGCACAAGTATGAAAACCATCTATTATGCCAATGCCATGTACATCAACTAAATCCAAAATGCTATAAATTTTTAATCCACAAGTTAGTTCAATACAAAAATTTCTTAACAACTACTTTATCGTAAGGACATCTTTCTCCACTAAGTTATTTGATTTGGTTTCAACTATCGTTTGAATTGAATACTTGGTTACCATCCAACTATGTATATATGGTTACTTTGATAACTTTAGTTCATTCGCCTCTACTTCTTTTATAATTGCTCTTTTAATAACTTTTTCGGAGAGCTATAAATAAAGGCTTAAATATTTCATTTGGAATCTTTTGATTGTTTGCCAAGCTTAAACATATTCTAAGTTCTCTATGCATCTTTCTCTAAACAATCACAGCCACCACCACAGCTTTCATTTCTTTTAGCCACCAGTTTCTTCCATCACCAATGCATTTGTTTTTCATGATTTCTAACATCGTATTTAAAAGAATTCATCGACACTCACAAATGATTTAAATTTATAATTTATTCTAAACCATAATTATATTAGTATTATATTAGGCTTAAAGGTATAAGAAATCCTTAAGAGAAAAATAAAAAAAATAATTAATTAAACTTATCCAATTGAGCTCTTGTCAATAACCTACAAATCAATTAAGCTCATCCATTAAACGGTTTCTATCTTAGACTATGTTAATTGTTAAATTAATTTGTAGACCAAATAGATGATGACACGTGGCAGTTCTAGATTTAGTGGTTCATTTTTCTAATACAAATTTATAAAACAAAAATCATAAAATTTGTAAAAGAAAAATGTCATCAAAAATTGTAAAATATTATATAAACATATAAAAAATTATAAAAATATGAAAATTACAAAAAATTAAAAATTATTATAAAATTATATAAACATGTAAAAATTATTTAAAAAGTTATAAAATATATTAATATATTAATATAAAAATTATAATAAATCTCAACTTGGTTCAAAGTGCCATCACCATCCAAAGCACCTTCACCCAACATGCAAACTACTTCATCATCCTCCATATTACTCAGCCGCAACATCACACTCCTTATTTTCAAACTTTCTAATTGGTGTTAGCTAATTTTTTTTTTTGAAATTTCCGGATTGGGCTTTATTATGAAAATAAATACATACTGTTCTAATCTGAAACCAAAACCAAATAAAACCAAAACATAACAAAATAAACCTAAACCAAAACATGGCCCAAATCAGATGGCCTTATACAAAAATATCTAGATATTATAAACGAAAATTCTAGAACCGGCATTAATGCACCGATCCGTTGCCCAATCAGAAGTTGTTTGGAAACCGTCTTCCAGTCTTTCTGTCATTTCAATTCATTTTTGATGATTCCATTTTCAAAATATGCCAAGAAAATCGATCCGTTTCCTTTACTGTTCTGAGGCTTCCTTTCTCCACTCTTCCTCTCCTGAAAACTTCTAATCTGGTCCTCTTCTCCTATCGTACCGAGCTTGATCCATAGCATACTCAGGAACTCCCCTATCCAGGTAAATTTCTTCTCCTCTTTTTAACGTTTCTGTTGCTAAGATATGTGCAAGATTATTTGCAGACCTAGGTGTATGTTGAAATCTGATATTATCAAATCCATATATTTTCTGTTGAATGTTATAAATGTATGCCCCTACCATCGATCTGTCTTGACCCTTTGAATTGCATTTTTGATGATTGCGAGGGAATCTCCTTCAAGAATCAGAAACTGCCATCCCTTCCCGGTTCCTATTTGGACTGCTCTCCAGCAGGTTATTGCTTCAGCAGCAAAGGCCGATGAGATATTAGAATGAATCTCTGAACATGAGAAGAGGATATTTCGTTCCGAATCTCTGGCCACAATACCCGAAGCCGACCGATTCTGGCTTTTATCGTAGGCACCATCAAAGTTGATGTTGATGAAACTCTCCTGTGGGTACGACCATCTCTGGTTCTCTCCGGTACGATTTAGATCTCTTTTTTCAAGGCCATTAATCTCATTAATGTAATTGTTTATAAAGTTTGCAACTTCCGTCCCATTACTAACTTTGCCTTCATGTATTTTTTTATTTCTATCTCCCCATATAGCCCAAAGTGCACAACAGAATATTCAACTTTGATAAAGGCTGAGCTCCTCTACTACCCAGGTGATCCACTGTAAAAAATCCTCACATTGATTCATCAAAATGTTCTGGAACGATAATGCTCTCCATACCTCCATTGTAACACGGCATTCGCGAAATAAATGGTTCATTGTTTCAGCTCCTTCTCCACATCGGGGACAGCTTGGATTGACTGCTAACTTCCGGTGCTGTAAATTCACCTTTGTAGGCAGATAATTCCAAGATAACTTCCATATTGTGACCTTTATTTTAGTCAGTAGATTTAGGCTCCAAAGTTTTTTGTAAAAATTCCTATAGATGGTCTGTAAAGCATAAGTTCTAAGACTTTTAGTCAATATTTGTAATAGTTGATAGGCGCTTCTGACCGTGAATTCACCCGACCGTTCGCCACCCCAGATAAGAAAGTCTTCATGCGGTGTTTGTGCCAGAGGAATTCTGAGGATTTTGGTGGCATCATCTTCCGAAAAGGTACTGGTAATCAACTCTTTTTTCCAACTTCTGTAATGACTGTCAATCAACTCATCAACTTTAGCATCGCGCATAGAATTAATTTCTGATAATAATCTAAAGTTAACTGAATCTGGAATCCAAGCATCATTGATAGAAATATTAGTACCCATTCCCACCTTCCAACAGTGCCCTTTTGTCAATAAGTCTTTGGCTGCCCAAATGCTTTTCCAAACATAAGAACATGAATTTCCTAAACGGGAATTTAAGAAATGATTATCTTGGAGATACTTAGCTTTGAATACTTGCGTTACGAGAGCATTCTGATTATTCATAATCCTCCACCCTTGCTTAGCCAGTAGTGCTATATTGAAATGTGCCATATTTCGAAAACCCATACCACCCTCCTCTTTAGGCCTACACATATATTCCCATTGACACCAGTGAATTCTTTTCTTTCCTTTTCCTTCCTGCCACCAAAATCTAGCAAATAAATTGTCCAACTCACCACAAAGCGACTTTGGTAGTAGGAAACATGTCATTACGTAAGTAGGAATTGCTTGAAGTACTGATTTAATGAAAACCTCTCTACCCCCTTGAGATAAGAAACGAGTGCTCCAATTTTTGATCCTTTGCTTTACTCTGTCTTTGAGAATCTGAGAAGATTCCTTTTTCTTCCGACCTACTATGTTTGGCAGTCCTAGATATTTCTCCATGTTAGTCGAGCATCCTATTCCCATTTCAGCCGATATACTTCCTTTATCACCCTCCTCTAAATTCGAACTAAAAAAAGATCATGGACTTATTAAAATTAACGCATTGACCAGAACAAGTCTCATACTCTTTCAAAATAGCTTTTAGGTTCCTTGCACTACTTTCGGTGGCTTCACCAAACAAAATGGAATCATCTGCAAATAACAAGTGTGAGATTGTCGGGCCTCTTCTGCTAGCTCTCACCCCTTTAATCAACCCCTCTCTTGTGGCATTCCTGATTAAGGACGATAAACCTTCACTGCAAATGAGAAAAGAAAAGGGCTAAGTGGGTCACCTTGTCGGAGTCCTCTGGTTGGTTTAAAAACTCTACCACTCCTCCCATTTGTGGTCACAACATAAGAGACTGTAGAAATACATCTCATTATTAATACCACCCATTCCTTCGCAAATCCCATCCTCATCATAACTTCCTTCAAGAAAACCCATTCAACTCTATCGTAGGCTTTACTCATGTCCAGCTTAATCGCCATGAATCCCTTTTTCCCCTTGCGTTTTTGCCGAAGTGTATGTAGAATTTCATAGGCTATCAAAACATTATCTGAAATAAGCCTCCCTGGGACAAATGCACTTTGAGCACTATCAATACATCTTCTAATGACTTCCTGGAGACGATTGGCAATAGCTTTGGCTATAATTTTATATAAATCTGTGCACAAACTAATTGGTCTAAAGTCGACAAGGTTCGTAGGATTGGAATTCTTCAGAATAAGAGTGATCTTAGTTAGGTTTAGCCCTTTCACATCTTTTCCGTTGTTCAAAACTTCCAAATAGAAATTCCCAATATCTTCACCCACAATACCCCAGTATTTTTGAAAAAATAAAGCCGAAAATCTATCATAACCTGGAACTTTTGTAGAACCCATTCCCTTTACTGTTATATAAATCTCCTCTGTCGTAAACTTTTCCAAGAGGGCTGTGTTGATATCCGAAGAGATACTGTTTTGAATACCTGTTAAAAGGTGGGAAGAATCTCTAACGCCAGTAGTCGAAAAAAGCTTCTGAAAATACTGCTTAGCCATCTCATTAATTTTTGATTCCTCATTGATTCCTTTTCCATCATCACTATCAAGCCTACTGATTGTATTAATTCTTCTCCGTATTGATGCATAATTATGAAAAAATGTCGTGTTCTTATCTCTTAACTTCAGCCAATTAGCTATTGCTCTCTGTTCCCAATACATCTCCTCCTTATCGGTCTCCATACTCAAATCGATTCTTTTGTTAATAATCTGGCTCATAACATCTTCATCAAGTTCCTTCTTCATTAAATCTTCAAGCTCTTTTGTAATTTTATCCGTCAGCCCCTTTCGTTTCTTCTTTATGAATTTTGCCCATTTTGATAAGCTAATCTGTAAGTTCTCAAGCTTCTCCAGAACCGATCCATTTGATGACTTTAAGGATTTTCGAATTTCTTTTTCTATTGATTCCTCTGTGGTCCACCAAGCTTCAAACTTGAAACTTGGAATTGTCTTGAATCTGCTTGCATTAGTTGTGCTTATTAGGAGAGGACAATGATCCGAAAAGGTGGACGTTAAATGATGAATATTGCCCGTTGGAAATAAGTCCATCCATTTTTCATTCGCAACACCCCTATCCAATCTTTCTCTAATGTTCGTCTCTGGTAGATTCCCTATTTCCAATGTATACCATATTCCTGAATATCCCATATCTAAAAGGTCACAGTCTTGGAGAACTTCCCGAAACGCTGCCATCTTCCTTTCCTCCCTCGGTTGACCTCCCTTTTTTTCAAATGAATAAGATATTTCATTAAAATCTCCACTCACTAACCAATGATACTCTCGCTCCTGTCCCAAGATCTTTAGTAAACCCTATGAGGTATTTTTATTTTGTGAGTAGGGTGAGCCATAAAACCCTGTGAATCTCCAATCTTCATGAACACCTTCTTCTTTGACCAGCACATCAATATGACTTGTTGACATGGATTTAAGATTAATTTGAGCCTCCTCTCGCCATGCTAAGCAAATCCCACCCCGCGTACCAACAGCTCCTACTTCAAGCCCATTCGTGAAGCCACACCTTCTTCTAATTGCTTCTATACGCTTTTCACTTACTTTAGTCTCCATTAGGAAGACTAGTTGAGGATTATTTTGCTTCAGTAAAAACCGAAGCTTTCTTACTGCCCGTGGACTCCCCAATCCACGGATATTCCAGCATATGATTTTCATTGTGCCCGGTCGGCTTGCCCATTGGCAGCCACCGATCCTGTCTGGTTTGAATATTCTATTTGCAAATTGGTTTCATCCTCCGTGATTAGATCCTATCCACCATGTCTAGCCCTTTTTGGATTCTCTTCCTAAGTCTCTTTTGTCCCGTATTCATCTTGTACTAACTCTGCCAATTTCCTTTTTTGCAATTTACGATCTACCTCGTGATTTTTCATCATTCCCATTAATTTCATTCTTTTCTAACTAGCTTTCCTGGCTGAATTCAGATTATTGGCGTTTCTATTTACAATATCTCCTTCATTGATTCCTTCTTCCTTTCGTATTTCTAGATCTGCAGCAATTGATGCCAACCAAGCACCATCTTGGACTCCTCTCATCATATCACTACTTTGCTCCCTGGACAAATAATCTTCCTGATGCTTTGTAATACCTCCAACATACGAGCATTGTGGTTGTAGTTTTTTTGATAGAGCATTTAGCTTTAGACTCTCCCTTCTAACCAACGTTGATTCTGCTTTTAATGCTAAAGAGAAAGGTGGATCCTCTTTAATTCAGTTTTTATCTGCAGGAGTAATTTCTGAGCAATCATGGAGACCATGCCCCAACCTACCACACCCAAAGCAGAAAGTCGGCAGCTTTTCATACTTAAAAGGGATCCAAAATTTGTTCCCATTCCCTATTGAAACAAAAATACCCCTGCGAAGGGGTCTCTGTACATTTAACTGCACTCTAAGACGACAGAACTCACCTAATATTTCAGATCTGATCACCCCTCCAAAAGTGACTCCTATAGTATGCAGAAGATCTTTTTTATCAAACTCTGGTAGACACGGCCCAATTTTAATCCAAAATGGAGATGAGACAAGTCGAATTTGATCTCTCATCATTGGTTTACTCAGTCGATCAAACAAAATTAATTGTTTCGTAAACAACTATGGCTGGCCTTCCATAACAGTCTCTAAGTCCTCTTCTAATTCAAACTCTATCAAAAAAAGGTTTTGTCCAACCACTTGAATCACGAATTTCTTCCTTGTCTTCCAAATACTCCTCATCTGTGCTTTGAAACTGTCTTGGTTGTAAGATTTCTTTTTCCATATAGAACATATCAGAGAAAAATTGCCACTTGGCTCCACCATCGAACTTTTGACCGAAAGTTGAATAAGCTCCTCTGTTAATAGGGAGATCTTATCTCCCCCAAACCCATCGATACCACCACTCTCCATTATCCCAAGCCGCAGCAGCCACTGTTATCGCTAGGATACCAAGGATAATACTCTTGGTTTCTAGGGTTTTTCAGTTTTGCTCGATTATTTTGGTGTTAGCTAATTTTAACAATAAATGTAATAAAAAAAATCATTATTAAAGGTGCTTGATTAAAGTTTTATATTAATAAAAATTTTTAATTAAGTATAAATTAAATTGAAAATCTCAATTTTTTTACTTAACATTTTATACCTTTAAGCCTAATATATTAAAATTTTGTTTCAAAATACAATTAATTGTTTAATTAAAATTTTCTAAACCCCAGGAATGCATAAAATAATTCTCGCACCATGCGAAAGAAACCTACATTTTTTCTATCATATTCCTCCATTTACGTTTATATCTTTTAAGTTTTTTATTTTTATATCTCTTAATTACATCCTCTTTTAATTACAAAAAATTATTATTCTTTAGACATATTTGATTAATAGGTGTAATTATATTGTAATTTTTTATATCATGTTAAGTAGTACAAATTATAATTATACAATTATATAATTTATTTATTTTTTAAAAAACATCAATAATATTTTAAAGAAAAAAATTTCTAAACAAGTAACAAATCAAAATCAAATAATTGTATGTAATATGTTAGTCCAAGAAGTAGTAAAAAAATATGATTACCAATAAAAATAATAAGAAAATAAGCATCATATGCAATTTTATCTAATTGCTCTAGCATTCCATATTTATTAGCCTATTCCCCGTGTAACATTTAACATATACTCTTTATCATCATCAGTTGATCTTTGACTAATTAGTTCATCATCTGAATTGGAATTTGACTACGTATCATTAGAATTAATAGGATCTTTTTCTTTCATATACACTTCAAAGTATAGGTCATTTCACATATGAATGAAGTTAGGAAGTATGCAATATGCTAGCATAATTTAACATTGTCTTATCAGACTATATTAAAGTGGGCAACTTTTTTAGAACAAAAAATGTCCTCTCAACCATTTAACACCCCAAAATTTTAGTTTTTGAATTATTAAAATAATTAAAGTGATTTAATCCGATTTAGTGGATAGGTGTTGTACTTGTGTGTGTGAGGTTCTAGATTCGAGTCCTTTTCCCTTGAATTTTGTTAATTTTTGTCTAAACCCCTATCTCTTAACTTTGGGCTTAAATATTATTTTTGTGCAACTAAAGATAAAATGAGTCTACTAATTTAATGGTAAAGTGTTAGCTTACCCTTTAGTTTTGTGTTCAAATCATTGTATGTGTAAAACAAAAATATTTTTGCAATATTCTGCTTGTGCCGTCCATATGGTAGAATTAGGGTGAATTTGAACTCTAAAATCTGATAAGTGGTTAGTAGTGGGATTATGTGGATATTGTTTTTAAATTATTTCCAAGAAAATCCCAAAAAAATCTCTCCCACTTTTCCCACTCCCTTTGTCTCTTTTCCTTTTTGTTGTCTATACTGTTACTTTCCCCACAAATTTCCTTTTCAATTTTTGTTCCTTCTCATTCTACTCACCGAAACTGTTCTTTGCTCATAACTTTTTTTTTCAATTCTTTCTCTATTGTTCCAAACTCTGTGCTAGTTGGCGTGAGTTCCTTTGTTTGAATCCTTTTCGGTTGTTCCAATTTTTGGGTGTTGGCTGTACGCATTTGTGGTATTCGATAAGACTATAATTCTTTTTGGTTGATGTGTAATATTTGGTTATTAGGTTCTTTACCAAGAAAGTGATTTTAGTGTTTAATTTATGTGTTTTGGTGCAATTAGGAGAAGATCGTGAGACGGTTGATCCTCTGGCGAACTAAGTTTTTATTTACGTTGTGGTTTCATTCAAGGTTAAGTGATTTCGCCATTTGTAGAGGCTGTTTTGTTTTTGAAAATTCGGTTCGATTGTTGATGGTTGTTTAGAATTGGTGCATCGAGTTGGTAAAAAGCATGCTAATTAGTGTGAATTGTACTCGTTCTTGAATCTACATCGGAAACTAACTAGGTGTGCGACTCGATCCCGTAAAAACAACGAAAGGTAGAAAGTTGAAAA
Organism: Gossypium hirsutum; assembly: GCF_007990345.1. Taxonomy (NCBI): domain Eukaryota; kingdom Viridiplantae; phylum Streptophyta; class Magnoliopsida; order Malvales; family Malvaceae; genus Gossypium; species Gossypium hirsutum. The sequence goes on along the minus strand of NC_053437.1, from coordinate 17,866,307 downwards.
ACCCACTACCGGCATCACACAACTGTGTGTTAGACCGTGTGGACCACACGAGTGGACTATTTGGGCCAGTTGGCCTGTGTTGGCCACACGGGCGTGTGAGCCCATTTTTTGGAAAAATTTCACCTAAGGCTATATTGATCTATGATGCGTATTTAGCCGCTCAGTAGAATCTATACTGTATAAATAGGGCTGAAAACATGATATCTAATAGTATTCTATTGTATGAATTGTGGTTAAGATTTGTGAAATATATGTGAATAATTTATATTATGATAATTCTGATAGCATGTCTTATGTGAAAAGCATGCATGACATATGTGCATGTGATATATGTTAGTATTTGCATGAGCATTGGGGTGGGAATATGAATTGATGGAAGAAGTGTTGGTAGTTTAATAATCTGCCTTATCTCGTGGTTTAAACCACATATATTTGTTCTAGTGGCTTGACCACGTATCTATTCTGGCAGCTTGATTGCATTTTTCTAAAAAGTGACATACGCTCACTTATTGGTGTGTGGGGTTATTTAATACCCTATTTGGTGTGTAGGGATAGGGGTAGGATTTGAATATGCATCTGACTACATATCTGAATATGTTTTTGTATCTGAATACGAAAACACATATGATTTTGTATCTGATCATGCATCTGAAATGTATCTATTAATTTTTGTACATCTGATTGTTGCTTGGGATGTGTTACACACTGAGCTCATAAGCTCATTTTTTGTATGTTTTCCTCTCAGGTAACCAACAAACTTAGGGCAGATCGGCGTAGCAGGAGCTCGGTTTAAATTATTGTTTTTGAATTCTATTGAGTTTAAGTACCATTTTCAATTGGACTGTTTTTGGAATTTTTAGGGACTGTTATTTGTTTTGGATTTTATTCTTCACTCTGAACTGTTTTATCTTTTTTTTTTGAATATTTTATTTCAAACTGCAATGCAATGGATTTCAAAATCAAACTACGGTTTTCAAAACTCTATTTAATTTATGATTTTTGCTGCAAAATTAAGTAATCTTATAAGTGGTTTTTTTGCAATTTAAATGAATTAACCGAATAAGGTGTTTTTCCCTAAAAATTGGAAATATCATTACCAAGTTTTGTTTTATGTTACGTTTTCAAATTTTAAATTTCTAGTTTTGAAAAGAATGTATGTAATTCCTCAGGATTCAGCCATAATGTCTAAGTCGAGTATGAGGTGTTCCAAACCATATTTCGAAGCTTTGAATGTCTCAAATTAAAGAGTTTATGAGGCATCTTTGGTGCTTATGTCTAGCTCCATTCTCTCAAGTGATATCGTACCATACAATACGGTATAAGAAAACATTTTGCATTTAAATAAATAATATCTATTAAATAATATTTTTCTAAAAAAAATAACATTTAAAAATTTAAATAATTTATAAGAAAAATAAAATAAAAAAACAACAAAGTAATGATGACGATATTAGTGGACTACCAAATACAATATTTTGTTCGATAACATTTCTTAGTACTTTAGAATCTAAGGCACAACCAATTTTGTAATTCAATAGTTTTTATAAACCTAATTTGCAATTGACTTATGCTAGCGAATAACAAGCCAACTTTATAATCCTTTTTATAATATTATTCCATGCAAACTAGGTTAAAAAATCATGTAGAAGTTATAATATAGACTTTATTAAAAAAAAAGTTTTATAAAATGTTCTACAGTTTTTTTTTTTTACACTTACACTAAGGTGCTCAAATACAGGTTCATGTAAGAATAATAAATAATTTATACATTTACAAACTTAATTTGCTCTTAGTTCAAAATTTGCGTCAAATATTTTGACTTGATACGTCTCATGGCAAAATTTTTATCCAATAATAAATATATATAATTATATTATTAAAATTAATATAATCCAATAATAAACTTGTATAAAAAATATTTCTTAAACCTAAATTATATGTGTTTGGAAAGCCATAAGTTAATTGATAATTACTTGTAATTATTTCTATAATTACTTTAATTCTCAACTTCCCCCTAAAAATTAGTAAATATGATCAGAGTGCTTCAATTTAGTTGGTCTTTTACCAGCCAATGCTGCTAAATTGTCATCAACAGCGTTTCTCACCATACACATCACTAATATACATTCATGTGACTGTTTTATTCCATTTACATCAGCTAAACTATTAAAATGGTTATTTTTGTTTATTTTAAATTACATTTTAGTTATTTATGTTTGAAATGTTACATTTTAGTCACTTACGTTATCGTGCTGTAACATTTTAATCACTAAGCTGTTAATTATCGTTAACAGTGTAAGGTAAATTAACGTGACACGTTAAATTATCATTTCAAACCAAAATTTTAGGTTAAATTATACAATTGGTCCCTATTTTTTTTGTTTTGAGCAATTTAATTTTTTTTGTTTTGAGCAATTTTCTGCTTCTCCTTCTGTTTACCTCCCTTCTCCATTTCTCTTAACGTTGTTTTTCTATGATTTCCATTCGTTAAAAGATCGATGCATATAGGTTAAGCTATTTTAGTTTGACATTTTTTTGTTTCTTGCTTTTGGGAATCACAGGAAGGAAGGGAGTTCAAGAGGCACAACCGGGTCCGGCTCTTGACTGGATGTAGAAGGTAAGAATTGCGGTTGATGTGGCAAGGGGATTGGAATATTTGCACAAGAAGGTTCAACCTTCGATTATCCACAAATATATTAGATCTCGCAATGTCCTTCTTTTTAAAGACTTCAAAGCGAAGATTGCAGATTTTAACCTCTCAAACCAAGCTTCCAACATGGTTGCTTGTAACACCCCTTACCCAAGACCATTGCCGGAGTCGAGCTCAAGGCATTACTTTACTTAACTTAAAAATTCGGGGCATAAAATTTTACTTTTAAAATTAATTTCACTATTCACAACAAAGTTGTCCACCTGCGCAGCAGTTACTAATTTAGTTATAACTCAAGCTACGAAATTCGAAATTTAAATCCGCAAATTTTTCCTGAAACTAGACTCATATGTCTTCTTACCATAAATTTCTCATTGTGGGATTTTCATATGGCGTTCTCACTTGTTTCTACAGAAAATAGACTCAATAAGGAATCTAGACATATAAACTACAACTCATAACCATTTTTTTACAATTTTTAATGATTTTCTAAACTTAGAACAGAGGACTCTAAAAACAGTTCTGACCCTGTCTCACTAAAATTCATATATCTTAAAATATAAAATTCATTTTTCTAGACCATTATTTTTATATGAAAGTAGACTCAATAAGCTTTAATTATATATATCACTCACCTTCTAATTCATTTTATACTATCCTAGATGATTTTTCAAAGTCACGTCATTGTTGCTGTTTGAAATCTGTTTCTTTGCAAATTTTACTCTTTCATGATTTCTATGCATGATTTATCACCTAAACATTTGTAACACCAAACACCTTCATACTTAGCCATTTTAACAACCATTCATCATCAAATAATTACATATCATTCTTTAGCAAAATCATAAATACAAACTTTAAAATAACTAAGTCCCTATACATGCCATAACCCAAACATGGTTCATCATAAAATACCGAGTTGTAGTCGTTGATAGTGTGGACGATCTCCGACGTCTTTAAGTTCCCGAAAGTAGTTTTACAATACTATAAGAGAAAGAAAAATAAAAGAAGTAAGCATAAAGCTTAATAAGTTCACTAGCAAATAAATAACAACATTTAACACAAATAATTAAACTCAAATGTCAAGATCTCTAGTTTACTCTTTATTTAATCTCATACTCGTTCTCTTGTTGGTTTACTTAGTTAACTCATGAACGTAACTTATTCTTCTCTTGCTGAAACATTGAGTATCAATTGATAATATAGTAAGTTCTTAATTCTTATAACTCATCTGAGCTTGTCATTTATGCTTTTAAATGAACTTTCATTAACATGATTTGTTTACTAGCCCGTTCAGCCACGTTTGAATAATAAGGATACTTGGGTCTTTTCTGATAATAACATGCCAAAGCCATGTCCCAGACATGGTCTTACATGGGATGTTCTCATATCGGTGCCCATGCCATGTCCCAAACATGGTCTTACGGGGGACCTCTCATCTCGGTGCCAACGCCATGTCCCAGACATGGTCTTACATGGGACCTTTCATCTCGGTGCCAATGCCATGTCCCAGACATGGTCTTACATGGGACCTCTTTACCCAAATGTCATGACATTTGTATTCGATACATTCCTTATGTTTCAACGAGACTTTTTAACACTGATTCTTTGTCATCTCATACTTGAGTCAACATTAAATAAATTCATGAAATAGATATATAATTGCTGGAAAATAAAAACATTAATAATAATTATTAAAATATTGTATTTATTTACCGTAAACTTACCTCGGTACAAAATATAGCCAAATTCACCAACTTAGCCTTCAACTTTATTATTTCCTTTGTCTAACCTCAAGTTTCATTTTTCTTGATCTAAAATAGAAAATTTAACTTATTTAATACTCACATTTATCAAAACAGCCCTCGACTCTAACTTTTGAAAAATTACAATTTTGCCCCTAAACTTTTACATAATTACATTTTTTCCCAAGGATCGGAAATTAAAATTCATCTCATATTCTTATGTTTTATGACATTCTGAACATTTTTTCCTTCTATGGCAACATCAAATTCCCACTCTAACACTTATAAACATTAGGTATTTTTACCGATTATGTCAACTTACTCGTTTTCACTTAAAATCGCTTAGCAAAAGTTGTTTAACATAATTTCTAGCTTCATATTCCACCATAAAATATCAAAATAAACACATTTCACCTATGTTTATTTTTCCAAACATGAACCCTAGGTTAAATTATTGCTAGAATAGGCTAAATTAAGCTATTGGGATCTCAAAAACATAAAGAGCATTAAAAACGGGGCTTGGGATCACTTACTATGGAGCTTGGAAGCTTGAAAACACTAACTATGGCTTCTCCCCTTGCTAAATTCGGCCTAATGAAGAAGATGATCAAAAATTGGCTTTTAATTTTGTTTTTAATTCATTTTAATAACTAAATGACTAAAATGCCCTTAATGAAAAACTTTGGAAACATGCCTAACCATGTCCATTTTTCCCACCAACTTAACCAATGGTCTAATTACCATATAAATACCTCCAATTTAAAATTTCATAACAATTGGACACCTCTAACATATAGAACTCAACTTTTTTACTTTTTACAATTTAGTCCTTTTGACTAAATTGAGCGCCCAAACGTCAAAATTTTTGAACGAAATTTTCAAGAAATCTTTCCGTGAAATTTTAGGCCATAGAAATATAATAAAAATAAAATTTTCCTCATCGAATTTGTGGTCCTGAAACCACTGTTCCGATAACCTTAAATTTGAGCCATTACATTGCTCGTCTTCATTCTACTCGTGTTTTGAGAATCTTCAGCTATCATACACCTGCGTATGCTATCTTAAGTTGTTTTATATTATTGTTCATTTCTTTTCCGAACCAACTAGTCATTTCCAGTTGTTGATATAAATAATTGAAGGGATGAAAACAAGAGAAGTAAAAGAGAATGGAAAATGAAGAAACAAAAAAAATGAAAGTTAAAAGAATATAAAAGAAAAAATTAAATTGCTCAAAAAAAATAGGGACCAATTGTATAATTTAACCTAAAATTTTTGTTTGAAATGATGATTTAATGTGCCACATCAGCTTACCGTTACACCGTTAACAGCAATTAAAGGCTCAATGGCTAAAATGCTATAACACGATAATGTAACATTTCAAACATAAATAACTAAAATATAATTTGAAACAAACAAAAGTGATTATTTTGATATTTTACCCTTTTATAGCTAGTAAAAAAGTCCACAAGTCACCGACCTTTTTTTTCCTATTACAAAAGCCCACATTTATTAATTAGTTTGTATATTCATGCGGTGCACAAGTTAACATTATTTGTCAATGTAATTGTTTTTAAAACAAAATAAAAAGTAATAGACATTTAATCTTAACATAAAAATCAATTATACATATTAATAGTATATAAAATATATGTTTTATTACGATATTTGGAAATATTATATTAAAATGATTATAATAAATAGAGATATCAATTTTTAAAACAAATCGAAAAAAATCAAATTTGAAATATTATATCAAAAAGATTATAGTAAATAGATATGTCAATGTTTTATTATAAAATTTTGTAATAAAAATAAATTAATTTATGAAAAACAATTATAATTAATAAGTAATAGTAACAAAAAAGAATTTTATTATAAAAATAATAACAATAATATTAATTTAAAAAATAGTCTTATAAATTTTAATATACATATGATAATTAAGTTATGTTTAAAGTAACTATCTAATATAATTTAAAAAGGCAAGAAGTAAAAGAGTAATTTACCTAAAATAAAAATAAATACTTATTTAGAATGCCACATGTAAAAAAAACTATAACCTGAACACACTTGTTTATTTATAACCATGTAGTATAATATATAATATAATATAAAGTAAGGAACATGAGCATTTTAGGAAACTTTTAATTCTAAGTTAATTGTTTGAGTTTCAAAATATTTCCTTAATTATTAACCTATACAATTAATTTAATTTAATTTAATTACAATATTATGTACTATTAATGACATAATATAATAATTTAATTTAAATATAGCATTTATTTTTTATTGAAGTCAGGAAAAAATCAAGAAAAAAGTTGATTTATTTCTTTTGTTTCTATATATGATAACATACATACGCATACACATATCATATCATATACATCATATATAAATATATAATAAAATATAGTTTTCAAATAATTTTAATAACAATTAATTCTAAAATAGTTGTCACTTATTACGTGCCAACACATCAACATAATCTAATTTCGTAATTAAATTATTAGTGAAACAAAACAAAAATTAAATAAATTCATAAAAATAACTAAATACATTTTAATTAATATATACAAACTAGTATATATAATTTTTTTCCCACATTTTTCATTTACAAACTTCACAACTATCTAAAAAGAAGCACCAATAACCTGTTTCTGCTATGGTGTAGAAGGTAAAGAATTTGGATTTATGACAAAAATATTATACAGAATTAACCCAACATTGAGACGTAGTAACCAAGGCCAATAATATTGACTTAGAGCCTGTTTGGAGAAATATAATGTGTTAAAAAAAATTTTGATTTATTAATTTAAAGTGTTTGAAATTATTCTTAGAAGGTGAAAAGTTAAAATGTTTATTTAAACTTGATGTTGAATATTAAAAGATAAATTAATTTAAGTGATATTTAAATAATTTAATATAATTACACATGAAGTATACATTTTAAATATTGTTTTAATAATTAATAAATTGTTTTTAAATTTAATTATACTTGTAGAGATACTGTCATATCATGGCATTCAACAAAGTAGACATTAATTGCCGCCTCTTCAAATTATGCAAAAATAATTGTAATGCATAAGGCAAGCCGAGAGTGTATTTGGCTAAGATTATTGACCCAACATATCTAGAAGATATGTAATTTGCCTTTACATGAAAATATGTCAACTATCTTATATGAATATTGTACAAGCCCAAATTTACCCGGGGCCCAATATGGTCCAAATAAAAACCATTACAAACCAACCCACCTAAACACTAACCCACAACCAGCAGAGCCCAAATTACAACCAAACCTAATTAACCCAAACCCAAAATCTAAAAGCCCAAACCCAATACACCCAACTACCCTAACCCATGTTCAGAAAAGAAAAAGAAAAATGCAGCAGCAACCCTAGGTGCGCCGCACCTAGGGCCTTCTCACCAACTCCTCTGCTCCGTCGTTCACCTGCTTTCTGCCATTTGCCCAACTGCCCACCTGCAAACGAGTAAAGAAAGCAGCAACCACAAAATGAAAAGAAAAAAAGCATGTAATGTTGGCTATAAAAGCCAAGTTTATTCACTGTAAAAAGGGTTGACCCCTTTGTTCTATTGGCCTGAACGAATCAATTTCCCAGAAATAAAAGAAAACAAAGAATTTGAAGGTGATTTTGGTCTTTATTACTCTGTTTTTTTCTTACATTTTATTTAATTTTTGAACTCTCGGCCTTAAAATCAAAAAAATGGGGATTTTTATTGAATTCTTTTTTTTTTCCTTTTCGGCAAAAAAGCCGAGTTTGCTGTAAAAGAAGAAGAGTTTTCTCTTCTTTCGTTTTGCTACGAACGTTTGAAATAAAAAAAACAAAAAAAAAGCAAGTTTAAAGGTTTTTTCTTCTTAGATTCGCATTTTTTATCTCTTATTTTTTCATTTATTTTAGATATCAATAATATAAAATAAAAGAGAGAAAAAGGAGAGAAAAATTTTACCTTTGAATTTTCCGACCACCGTGTACGGTGGCAGGCGCGACGCCGTCAATGGCGGAGGATCGCCGGAACCCTTGGCCTGACTTGGGGCCTGAGAGAGAGGGGAGAGAGCTCTTTCTCTGTTTTTTAAAAAATGCTGAAACTGATTTGTTTTTGGGGTTTTTTTTATTTATAGTAAACACAAAACGGCGCCGTTTTGGTGGGAAAACCCGCGCGCGCGACCCGACCCGTGTCTCAGGATCCGCGTGTTTTGATGATTGGGTTATTTACCCATTTGGCCCTTCCACCCTTTTGGGGTGTTTCAATCTAGTCCTATTTACATTTTTAGATTTTATAATTTTCGCCCAAATTATTTTAGCGTTTTTGATTTAGTCTTGCACTCATAGAATGGACACGTGTCCAAATAATTGGGATATTTTCCGTTTTGGCCCTCCGTTCTTTCGCGCGAGTCACATTTTGGTCCTTTTCGTCCTTTTTATTCCAAATTCGCCCAGTATTTTCTTTTTTTTTATTTTATTTCGATTTAGCCCTTTTTTAGTCGCTTTATTATTTTGTTTATTTATTATTATTATTATTTACTATTATTATCTTTACTATTATTGTTAGTATTATTACTACTATTATTATTACTATCATTATATTTATACTTATATTTACTTATATAAATCTTAGATAATAGGTGATATATTATATTATTATAAAATTGCGTATATACGTACATGTATATGTATTCTTTTAACTTATTTAATATATACATACAAAATCATATTTTCGTATATTTTATAATTTGTATATACATATACTTATATCTATATTTTCTAATTTTTATAAATATATTTATATGTACATACTTATATTTTTTATATACTTTCTAATTCGTATATACCTATTTACATCTATATTTTTAATATATTTTAAACATATATATAAATATCACTATTTACTTTTTTTATTTTTATTTTTTATTATTATTTTCAAGTTTTGATGTATACTTACATATATATATCTTTACATTTTTTATAATTTTATTCATTTATTTATTTACATTTTCATTATTATTTTGAACGAATGCTTTAATTTTATTTGCTTGTATACATTGCTATTTCGTATGTTATTGGTCTGTACCTTTTATTTATCTTATTTTCGTTGCTATTACTTGCATTGTTTTCACATCATCGTATTCATATTTATTTAGTTACGCATATTAACATCGTATCTTATTTTTACTATTTCGTGAATAAAATATTTCATTCAGTGTATGAATTATAACTTTTTGAGTAAACAAAATTTCGTGTTTAGATTTGAGAAAGTCGTACCCTAACTTACTGGGTTTCGACTTTCACAATAAATCTAAAGACACGAATCTTTTTAAACTCAAATTTTAAATGATCTCGGGATAAAAAAATCGCGTCCTAACTTACTGGTCGTGATCTCATTTTCAAATCCGAGATGGCTAAACCTATCTTTTAAATAAGCATTTTTTATTCGCGTATCGAGAATTCGAGACGTTGTATCCTAACTTACTGGATATGATGTCTTTTCTCGATTAACGTGAAATATGCCACTTTTTCCAAGATTTTCAACTTTTTAATACAAGGATCATATTTTTAAAATTCTTTTAAATTCTCAATTTTCGACATTAAGACATTAAGTAATCAACTAGGTACCAATTTTGGGCGTATCGAGGGTGCTAATCCTTCCTCGTGCGTAACCGACTCCCGAACCCGTTTTCTAAATTTTGTGGACCAAAACCGTTGTTTTAATAAAATCAAACCGTTTATAAAAAACAACCATTTTTCGAGGTAATCCAATCACACCTCATAAAAAGAAAGGGATTGGTGGCGACTCCCATTTTTGTTTTCATTTTCCAAAACCCAAGTCGACCCGTTTTTCATCAAAAAAATGGTGTCAACAGCTTGGCGGCTCCACTGGGGACACCGATAAGAGGGTCAAGCCACGTGGTGATTACTTTTTGTCTTTTGTCAAAAATTGAAAATTCGGTTTAAAATTACGATCCTTTCATCGCATTTTATCTGTCTTTATCATAATCATCACCATTGGGGTTTATATTTGCTCTGTTTGTTTAAATTTTGGTATCTTTCCGCATTGCATTGCATGACCGTTGGTCACACCTTTAAGTGGGAGTGAGAAGCTACGCCTTCGTGAGGTTTTCACCTCCGCATGGGATAGTGAATCGCTTTCGGGATATATCCGTACCTATGTCTTCGTGAGATTTTCATCTCCGCATGGCCATAGGGAAATGTATCCCTCTGAATCGAACTTGGTCCGTATGAGCCTATAATGGGTGAGGATCGAGGAATTTGCTGGTTCAGGTACCCTACTTTAGAACCAAACCACATGTAATGAGCCATAGGAACTGACCTAGGTAGAGCTACTCCAAATTTTTAGTGCTTACCTAAATGAATGTTGTATTTATTGTCGCTTATTTTAAATCTTATTCTGTGTTTAATGCTAATTTACTTTGTTTGTGATTGCATGGCATCTTCATTCTAAAAGAGGTGTCGATTTACGTTCAGTTTCTTGGTAGAAAGCTTATCATGGAAAAGGGGTTTGTTGATAAAGTAGATGATAATGCGGCTGTGCGAATATGGGCTGAAACGACACAATGGGAGAAAGACGATAGTCTTACCGAAGGGTACGTGTCAGAATTGTGGGATTTTACCCGTATCAGTGTAATCCAGAATGACCTTCGAGAAATGAAAGAAGTCTGGGATCAATGGGATGTCGAGGCCAAGCAGCTGTTCTGTTGTAACTACGGTGACCTACCTTATCTGCTTAGTGTCAAAGTGGACAAGTATTTATTCCGAGCCCTTGCTCAGTTTTGGAATCCTGCCTACAGTTGTTTCACTTTTGGGAAAGTAGATTTGACGCCTACTGTAGAGGAGTTTACGACCTTGCTTCGGTGCCCAAAGATTCAAGTCGACAAGGCTTATTCCAGAGCTGCTTGTGTCCCTCCATTGTTAAAGAAATTAATGAACATCACTGGGATGAGCGAACAGTGGGTCGCTGCCCGGATCCAACAGAAGGGCGACAGTAAATGTGTTCCTTGGAAAAGTTTGCGAGACTTGGTGCTTGTACATCCTGACTTAAAGAAAAGGGTCGATGTCTTCGCTTTAGGTATCTATGGACTAGTGGTTTTCCCCAAAGCTTTAGGACACATAGACGAGGTTGTATCTGATTTGTTTGATCGGCTTAGTAAAGGGGTTACACCGGTTCCAGCAATACTCGCTGAAACTTTTAGATCCTTGAATGCGTGTCGAAAAGCAGGAGAGGGAAGGTTTATTGGATGCGCGCAGCTCTTATTGGCATGGTTCCATAGCCACTTCTGGAAAGTCGAAAAGGTCTCTTATCGGGTATTCTCTGATAGCTACTCCCCTCTAGGAGAATTGGTGGCCACGCCAAGACGGGATGATATTTCAGAAGAAAAATGGATAGAGATACTCCAGAATCTCCAGGATGAAGATATTGAATGGAGGGCTCCTTGGTTAATTCCTGATGATATATTGTACCGATGTGGAGATTTTGACTGGGTTCCGCTGCTCGGGATATGGGGAGCTATCGGATATGCTCCTCTACTCGTATCAAGACAGTATAGATCACGACAATTCATACCAGCAACGCAGGGATTGGCCTATTGTGATTTTTCCTATAGGGAGGACAACTACAGGAAGAAGGTTCGAGAAATATCTAGTGCCTGGAACCAGACTCGTCGAATGAAGATCTTAGCCGTAGGTCCGACAATTACCCCCGAGTATAGTCAGTGGTGTGATCAAAGGATCAACGACAACATCCCGGCGTCAAATTCAGAAACTGCTCGATCTTTAGAGGAACACTTACAAGTTTGCCTTCTGAGATAGAAATCATCAAACAAGAATTTGAAAAAAGGAGTTTAGAATTGGGGAAGAAGATAGAACAACTAGAGGAAGAAAAAATGCGGTTAGGACTGGATATGGACATTCAAAGATTAGAGGCCGATAAATTGAGAAAAGGAAAGAACAAAGCAGAAGAAGATTTCGATAGCCTGAAGACAGATTACAAGAAGTTGCGTAGGTTGGTAAGAGCTGCTGGCTTGGGTAAAACGCCAGAACAATGGCGACAAGAAATTCAGGAGGAAAAGACGAAAGCTAATCAATGGGAAAAGAAATTTCAGGATACTCGGGCTCGAGAAGTCGCCTTGGGAAAGAGTCTACTAGTTTGCCAAGACGAGAAGACGGAGTTGAAGGTCCGGATAACTGAACTAGAAAGATCGCTTCACCAGTACTGTAATCGTAATGCTACGCTTGAATTAAGGGCGAGCTTAGACAAAATTGAAGAATTAAAAGGACAAATAGGAGGGCTAAAGAATGCATTGCAAAATAGTGAAATCCGGATAGAGCTTCTGGAAGAAAATAATGAGCAGTGGCAAAGACAATTCCGTCGGTCTCAAGAGCAGATTAGAGAAAGAGATATATTATGGGAGAGGCGGTGGCTCAAGTTCTCGAAGTAGCTGATCATCTGCAAACTCTAGCAGTTCAGGCTGATCTATTAAGTTTGAAGTATGAGTTAGAGTCGGACAGGGGCCGAGAGTTAGCTTGGCTTCTTAGAAAGGTTAAGGCTTGAGTGTAAGGGCAAAGCCATATATGTAGTCTATTTTATGTAAAGAAACTCTTTATCTAGTAAAGTTTTCTAATGAAGTGAATTAGAATCAGTGCCTCTTTTTCTTTGCATCTTTCATGTATTGCATCACATCATATGCATTAATGACCATTAAAAACCTAATCGAATAAAATCATTTCAGTTAACCTGGAAAACCAACAAAGTTATGGCACCCGAGCTAAGACAAAAATTATGGACCAAAGGTTGGAGAAGCTAGAGCGACTTCAAAAGAAACGCAAGACCAGTTGCAGGCGCAAATGAAAGAGCAAATAGAAAAGATTCAGCGTGACATGGTGCAAAAGATGGAGGAGTCCCAAAATGATCTGGTGGCTAAGATGACGCAATTATTGAAGGGAGTAGATAAGGGTAAAGTCCTGTGATTGTTAGTGAAGAAGAAAACAATGGTGAACCACTTTATCCTCCAGGTTTCACGCCTCCGCATGTGCAAGTACAGACTGAGCTGCATCGCAGAGACCCTCTGTGTCG